>NC_090232.1:20103722-20403722 GCF_024489055.1 Chanodichthys erythropterus
GCTATAAAGTTTGTGAGATGGCATTGAGTGTGGATGTGTTTGCTGCTAACAGGCTTAAAAGGTTAAAACCCTTAGCAGACAAGTAGCAGAAGAGCTGGTGTTGTCAGAATATATTATGGTGTAGCTTCATCTGTGTTTAACATTATTGTGATGTCAAAAGAGACTCTGCTGACTCCATGGAACGATTTGGTGCAGTTGGAATGGAGGTCTGGAATGGTGGAAAATGTAAATTAGCCTGATATCCAGTGGCTCATTTTCAAACAGGTTCTGCAGTGATAGAAAAACAGGAACATTAATAGTTAAATAGTATGCACTGCTAAATGGCTGTAATGAGATCATTGCCCATTATGACAGCTTGAATTAGCAGAGCTGTCTGTGAATAAGCTACGCACACTCCTGTCTTTTCCCTCCTGATGTGTGAAATGTTGACTCAGTCACTGCAGGCTCCATATATCAGCTGCAAAGTGTGTGTGTCTGGATGTTCATACTAGCAGCAGATCTCTGGCGGTGTCAGCAATGTGTGTGTGTTTGTGTAACAATTATTAAAGATGCAAAGTACATTAATTTAAACATTATTTTAAATTATTTTTCAATAAAAAAGTTCAGAAACCTGACCCTCACAGTCTTGCAGAGATACTGTTATAAAGAGAAAGCTGGATATACTATTAAACACCAGGTGCTTCATGAATAAACTAAAGCTTTGTTATAGGTTTTATGCTAAACATATAAAAGGCAGATTCTGCATACACACAAAAGTTAAAAGATTTATCTAGTGGAAGATAACAAAACATACATAGCTTCATCTGCATATGTATGCAAATATTGCCATCCAGGACATTCTGAGAAAATATATTTTCATAAATTTCTGATGCGTGGGAAGTCACAGGGAGGTTACGCAAAGAGAGACATTGAGAGGCATTTAACCCTTAAATGCATACCTCGGGTCTTTAGTGACCCGGGACGTCATTCATTACCCTCCTCCTCGTTCATTTTTTAAAGTTAGACATCAACCTTCTTGGTATTCCTCAATCAATTCATTATAAAGAATATAACACGAAAAAAATCATAAACTTATAAAAGAATGCCTATTTTTGCATAATTTTTTTGTAAAAATGGTATAGGGTCGCAAACAACCGAGGTGTGTATGAGTGTACGTATATTTTTTTCTGCACAACAATAATTCAATCTTAGATGACGGAATAAGTGCAATTCACCTTTATTCCACAAGGTGGCAATGCTGATACACAATGCTGAAGTGATGACAGAAAATGAAATAATAAGACAAACATGAAATGGCTCAGCGATTTACTGCAGAACAAGTACTGAAAGCAATCAAATATGTCTGTAACTGTTACTGGATGAATCTGGTGAAGCGGTTAGCGATTGAAATATTGATTTTGAAGATGTTGAAAATTATATAGTTTTGAGAATACGTTTGAGATCGTGAATGGGCTCATATTCGTGACCTCAAACATAAAACTAGCCTATTATTTGCTGAATTTACTGGCAAATGAGCTCTGACGAGGACAGTGATGATGGCAAAATACGATTTATTTTATTCTTCAGTAATTGTTACTCTAATATCAGAGGAGTTTTATATTATCGCGACAGGTAGAGATCCTTCCGTGTTAGATGTAAATCCGGGTCGATAAAGACCCGAATATGTAAGAATGATTGGTGAAACAGTCATGCATTTAAGGGTTAACTGTTCAAGAGGGAGATGACCTGTGGGAAGAAGCTGCTTCTGTGCCTAGATGTTCAAGTGCCCAGTGTTCTGAGTTGCCAGCTAGATAACATCAGTTCAAAGAGGTTGTGGCTAGGGTGTGTGGAGTCTTTGATGATTTCACCTGCCCTCTTCCTCACTCTGGGAGACTACAGGTCCTGAATAGTGGAGGGGAGCACCAATAATCCTCTCAGCAGTCTGGACTGTCCATTGTAGTCTGCTGATGTCTGGTTGCTGAACCAAATCAGACAGTTATTGAAGTGCATAAAGCAGACTCAGTGAAGTATCTATGTCAGCAGCTCTTGTTGGCAGGTGGAACATCTTCAGCTAGTGAAGGAAGTGCAACCTCTGCTGGGCCTTTTTCACAATGCAATCTATGTAGAACTCTGACTTCAGATCCTTTGAGATGGTAGAGCCTAATAACTTAAAGAACTCCACGTCGGCCACAATGCTGTTCAATATGGCAAGGGCACTGGGGTGTTCCTTGTGAAGTCCACTATCCTCTCCACTGTTTTGAGCGTGTTCAGCTTTAGTTTGTTTTGACTGCATCCATCTGGTCAACCTCCCTTCTGTATGTAGACTCATCACCATCCTGGATGAGTCAATGACTATAGTGTTGTGTTCAAACTTCAGGTGCTTAACGGAGGTGTCTATGGAGCACAAGTGTTGATTGTGTAGGTGTTGGATGTGAATATTCCCAGCCGGAAGCTGGTGATTCACTGACAGAAAGAGATGAGTACAAAAAGCTGGGTTAATTTGGACGGGACGAGATTCGGAAGGTTGGTGTTGAAGGCCAAACAGAATTTCACAAATGAGATCCTTGCATAAGAACCTGGTCCAGATGTTGCAGGATGTAGTGTAGTCCCATTTTGACTGCATCATCCACTGACTTGTTTGCTCGATAAGAAAACTGAAAGGGGTCTGGCAAGCGTCCAGTGATATCATTCAAGTATACATCATTCAAAATATATGAAAACGTGGCATTTGAACTTAAAATTATTTAAATTAAACTGGAATTAAACTATATTGAAGAATGGAGTTTTGTATATTCAGTGCCCCTTTTCTATGTGTGTGTGTGTGTTTTGTAGCCTATGTATGCACAAGCCCCAGGCCTTCATGTCTTTGAAAAACTGACTCTTAGATGCAACATTATTGTTTTTGACTTGTCTTTTACTGAAAGTTTGCTTGTTTGTGTAACTCTGGCACATCTGTCACATACTATCATTGTATTGCTCTGGGCTTTTGTTAAGAATTTATCATTTTATTGGAAGCACAATGTCCTTGATCATACAAAAAGTATAGAAATAAATAAATAAAGTCTTAATTAGAAGCATATTACCAGTTATTGTCCAAAGGAGCAATGTCTTTCAATTTGCAGTCTGGGATTAATTTAGCTCATAATGTTTACACTGCATTTTTACAGTCATATCCGGGTTTAATTTATGATTGTAAGGAATCTCATTGCAAGAGAGAGAAGTGATTCAGGGTTTTTTGGCCTGCAATTACAATGGTTTTCCCAGCAGCTTTAGTACGTGAATGGTATTACAGGACATGAAGCGGCTTTGATGCCTTCACTAAATAAAACGTGTTATGACTGTAACCCTGGTTCCATGAGAAGGGGAGTTAGAAGAAAGGGAGTCTGGAGTTGATACTATGGGGAATGCCCATGTCTGAACACGTGTACCCAACACGCCAATCTATTTGCCAATGGCAGTTCATGATTGTCACAAGTGGAGCACCTGCTAGTATAAAAGGTTACCTGCAAAATATGTCATCAACTCTTTTGTCTGAAGGAGACAAGCAAACCTGATGAATGCCAATGAGATGCTGCATCTCATTCCCCTTCTCAGGGAACAAGGGTTATAGTCGTAACCTGAGACGTTCCCTTTCGAAGTGGAACTTCAACACAGCTTTTGGAACTGACGCTACAGGAAACAAATGCCATGTTGAGGGGGTGAGGCATCAACCTCCAGGTGCAAAATTGCGAGCTATAGACTGCTTAGTGGAGCCACTTAGCTTCAATGCTTTATTGCAAGGGAAGTCCCTGCCTTACCACCTTCTTCCCTCCCTCGCAAAGCAGGTAAAAACCTAAGTGACCCAAGAGCAAACAAAGCTCTGCCATTAGCTATGTCAGAATCTTGACAAAAGCCCTCAGGGAGTAACCTATCCAAAGGGAGCACTCAGCTACAACCTTTGATGTACCACTACTTTTTAGGGGGGAGAAAAAAGCTCTTGCTTCATCAAAAAGGGATGGAAATACACAAGGAGCATAGAAGAAAGGCTCTTGCCATTTCAATTAAACTCCTAAGGAAACTGCAGGGGAGCTAAAGCTCTACTTATGTACCCTAAACCCATAGGGGAGAGAGCTTAACCCTGTAATTTTGAGGACCCACTCAGAGACCTACAAGCATGAATCGAGTGACTGCTGCCATAACAAGCTGGGAGGCCCTAGGCTGACTGCCCTTACTTGCCAGGTCCTCTAAGCATAGATCAACTGGGGTCATGAGTGATGCCCACTATAGGGGAGCATAAAGTCTTACTTTAGGACCCAATCATTGTTGGGGAGGGAACAGATAGAACTGGATTGTAGCATCCTGGCTAAAAAATGGGCGACACTTTCACTGATGATTCATTGTTTATTGTTCTCATTCCGTAGCCATACAACAATGCACATGAACCACCGTAAGAGCTAGAAAATAAATAAATAAAATGAATATTGAAAGATTCAAAGAAAAGATGAAAAATTAAACCAACAAAATAAACAGTCTTATAACAAAACCACATACAAAAAAGTTGTGACTTGATAATTACCTTGTTCCCCTTTACACCAGGAGCTAAGCTTAAAGTTTGTAGAATCCGTAAGACCTTGCTTTGGGCACACAGTGCCTTACACAGCGTAAGCATTTGTATCTATCACCATAAGGTGTATGCACCACTATATCTATTGAGTGCAGCGGATAAACTACCAAAATAAAAGTCTTCAACCACACCCAAATACATTGAAAAAAATTAAATCATATACATGTAAACATACAAAAAATTAATAATAATAATAATAATAATAATAATATTTTAAAGACCACAAACAAAACAACAAACATAACACATCAGGGTTCATTACAGGATTAATTACAATTCCGTTTATCCTGTTCTTACCTTAAAAAATATCATCAGAGCAGCGTAACGAGGAACATGTTTCCAGGATGCTTTCAACCCATAGTAATAGTTTATGACTTTTATTATTGCCACTATCCAAGCTGGAGCCAAGCCTTATTCCTACTTAGGGAAGGAGGGACATGAGAGCAATGCATAACATTGTTTCCTAGTTATTCTCAATAACCAGGCTCTAGACTCCAAGGAGGCCGCAGGGGAGCCATGCCCTGCTTAAAGACCCCAAGTAACTGGGGGAGACCAGCCCATAACCTGCCTCCAGTAAAGGCACTCTACCTATAGAGACACGCCAGGCTCTATCCTCACACAGACACAGCGCACTTCATCACCGGAGTACTAACCACCCACACCTGCCATCAATAAGCACCCTCATCAGCAGCATTTCTCCTGCAGTGTTCGCTGGTCCTGGAGATGCAACCGCACTTGTACCCTGATGACCACGCTAAGGTAGCGTTTATAATTTCTCAGCAAGATGGCAAGGCGCTTCGCTGGGCAGAACCGCTCTGTTCACAAAAGAATACTATCACCCATTCTCTCTCCAGTTTCACCGCTGACTTCAAAGAAGTCTTTGGAAAACCTGCTTGGGATTCATCGATTGGTGAGAAATTATATCAACTAAAACAAGGTTCCATGTCTGTAACCGACTATGCTTTCCAATTCAGAACCCTTGCTGCCTCTAGCAGTTGGAATGAGCAGGCCCTCATCACAACATATCGCCAAGGTTTGGATCCAAGCATGCGGTTGCATCTCGCTGCATACGAGGATTCCATCGGGCTCGAGCGTTTCATCCAACTTTCCATCAGGTTTGCTACCCGGTGCAGTTTTGAAGAGCACCAGGGCCAGCCGTTTTTCCCATCACCACTCCGCCGACCAGAATCTGTCAGCTCCCCAGAACCAGCCAACGAACCTATGCAAGTGGAGAGTATGTCTTCTGTCTTCATCTGAGTGGCAGAGGCAACTACCCAGAACCTAAGTCTGTATTGTGGTCAATCTGGGCATTATATCTCTAAATGCCCCACTTGCCCATCTTGTCCCATGGGGAGTGTAATCATTCCTTCGATAAATAAGATGAAACCACTTACCATTGTTGTAAACCTTACTGCTGCCGGTTTATCTCTTCCAGTTAATGTCCTCCTCGATTCTGGGTCAGCCAGTATCCACTTGGTATCTGGAAGAGCACTAAGACAAGTGTGCTTCAGCGCCGGCCCCATCCAACTTCAAGTCGGCATCCTCCACATTGAGCAACTCCTTCTGCTGGTTCTGGAGGAATCCACCGCTGATGTGATATTAGGGCGCCCGTGGTTGGAGCAGCACAACCCAGTCATCTGTTGGAAGACTGGGGAAATCCTGAAGTGGGGTGACAAGTGTTTCCTGGACTGTTTTCCTGAGTTTCCTGTTCCAAGTTCTCCGCGTCCTGAAGAATTGCCAGTCTGTGCTACTTCCATAGAAAGTCCCCTAGAGCAGTGTTTCCCAACCCTGTTCCTGGAGGCACACCAACAGTGCACATTTTAGATGTCTCTCTTATCTGGCCCATATATTTCTGGTCTTGGAGTCTCTACTAATGAGCTGATGAGCTGAATCAGGTGTGTTTGATTAGGAAGAGTTGGAAAATGCGTAGTGTTGGTGTGCCTCCAGGAACAGGGTTGGGAAACACTGCCCTAGAGAATCGCTCTATGGATATTCCCAAATGTTATTCCCACTTCAGTGATGTCTTCTGCTCCAAGAAAGCCTCCACACTGCCTCCACACCGGCCATGGGACTGCGCCACTGATCTGCTTCCTGGTGAGCCAGTGCCCATAGGAAAGATCTATTCACTTTCCATCCTGGAGGAGAAGGCCACAGAAGAATACGTCAAAGAGGCTCTGTCCCAAGGCTTCATCTGCCCGTCTACTTCCCCTGCTGCATCCAGCTTTTTCTTTGTGGCGAAGAAGGATGGAGGCTTGCGACCCTGCATAGATTACAGAGCACTTAATAAAATCACTGTGAAGTTTCGATACCCACTTCCTCTCATCCCCTCTGCACTGGAACATCTCCGAGGTGCCACTGTGTTCACCAAGTTGGACCTCCGCAGCACGTAAAACCTCATCCGGATACATGAGGGGGGCGAATGGAAGATAGCATTTGTCAACGCCCCCTCTGTATTCCGGGATTTCATCCATAAGGTGCTCCGGGAGTTCCTGCACAAGTCAATCTTAGTGTACATCGACGACATCCTGATTTACACCTGGAGCCTGGCCGACCACCACGTTGCGGAGGTCCTGCAACGCCTGAGGGAGTTCAACCTGTTGCTGAAAGCAGAGAAGTGTACCTTCCACCAGCCCTCAGTGCAGTTCCTTGGCTACTACATCGATCGCAGTGGCATCCGAATGGATAAGAGAGGAAGGTCTCTGCAATAAAGGACTGGCCCATTCCCACAACAGTAAAAGAACTTCAGAGATTCCTCGGATTTTCCAACATCTAGACGCTTCATTCAAGGTTACAGTATCATCTCCACTCCACTCACAAATCTCCTGCGCAGTAAGCCCAAGTCTCTGTCCTGGACTCCAGCCGCCACCCAAGCCTTCGAGACGCTCAAGAAAGCCTTCACCACCGCTCCCCTCCTGGTACATCCTGATCCCGACAAGCCCTTCATCATGGAGGTCGACGCATCGGCAACCAGAGTGGGAGCGGTCCTCTCACAGCAGCAGGGGAGCCCAAATAGACTACACCCATGCGCCTTCTTCTCCCGCAAACTCAACCCGGCGGAAGTGAACTACGACATCGGGAATAGGGAGCTTCTGGCCATCAAGCTCGCCCTCGAGGAGTGGAGGCATTGGTTTCGAAGGAGCCAAACACCCCTTTGTGGTCTTAACTGACCATAAGAACCTGGAATATCTTCGAGATACAAAGCGACCAAACCCAGGTCAGGCAAGATGGGCTCTGTTCTTTACCCGTTTCAATTTCTCCATCTCGTATAGTCCAGGATGCAAGAACGATACAAGTCACTGGGCACTGGCCACCCTGGGGTCAATGAAACCCACTCGTTGCTAAAACAATGCTTCTGTTGGCCGAACATGGCAACTGACATCAGGAGGTACGTGCAAGGATGCAAGGAATGCGCCCTCTCGAAAAGTCCATGCCATCTTCCCTCCGGAAAACTCCAACCTCTGCCTGTTTCAAATTGCCCATGGTCACACCTAGGGGTTGATTTCATCACCGACCTTCCAGCATCTGACAACTGTACATGCATACTTGTGGTTGTGGACAGATTTTCTAAGTCATGTTGTCTAATACCTCTAAGAGGATTACATACTGCTATGGAGACTGCTGAGTTAATGTTTAACCCTCTGGAGTCTGAGGCTGATTTGGGGCCTGGAGAAGTTTTGACATGCCCTGACATTTGTGCTTTTTTCATATGTTCATAAACATATGAAAGTATCATTACACTGTATTCAGCACAAACTAGGCTACCATAATATGTGAGGAACATGTATATATATATGTTTGTGTTTTTGAAGGAATAACATTTATGCGTGGTTATTGAAAAAACAAAAAAAATTAAGTCACTGAAATAAGT
The DNA here is from genome assembly GCF_024489055.1 of Chanodichthys erythropterus. NCBI lineage: Eukaryota > Metazoa > Chordata > Actinopteri > Cypriniformes > Xenocyprididae > Chanodichthys > Chanodichthys erythropterus. The sequence goes on from NC_090232.1 coordinate 20,112,173, forward strand.
CCAAAAAAAGTATATTAAATCTGTGTTCATAAGACTTCTGGGTATTGAAGGTTGTAGACTAGAGTTTTTGCTTCAGAATTATGTAAAAAATTATGCTGCCTACTCCTTCATATAAAACAATATATTGATTTAGTTTTTGTAAGACACTTTTTGTCAAGAAACATCGTATGCGTGGAGGCGTGAATCATCATGAATATTGGGTCATTTACACCTGACAAGGTGACAAAAGAATCGCATAATAATGACCTGAAATGACTTGCATATTAATGAGGCCTTTCAGTCAGGTAGGCTGTGAAAAAACCCTCTGTAATCATGTCTCAGCTCAATTTAAAATAATGGTATTCTATTGTATTCTTTAAAATATCATGTATTTCTGTGATGCAAAGTGTTTGAACAATTATGTTACCTTTAACCATGGATTTAACATCCAGATAAACACTTTTCAAGATAATAAATACATGATTGAAACGATGCATACAAGTATTGCCTATGAATTTGTGTCTGAATAGCGCTGGCTCCATGGGCGTGGCCGCATTAGCAGATAATGAGCTGATTCACAGATAATGAGCTGACTTCTGACATGGCTCTCTTTTCATACAGATTACATAAACACAGAATGTTTGTTTTCGATTTGACTTACACGATTTAAAACCTGACATTTCAACGTTTAATTAGACATCAGTCTAATTTTATCAGATTGGACTTTGTTCAGAGGGAGACGAGAGATCACGCATCATGTTAGTTTTCTTTATTTTACAAAAAGCACAACATTTTGTTTTTTCTCTGAGTGTACACAAATGAAAGAAGATATTCAACAGATTAAAATGGTGTATAACTCTTAATTGTATGTGCAACATTGACAGAGTATTTTGAGTCTCTTTCACACAGGTAAGAAAAAAAAATGCGGTGGTATCGCCGGCGATACCTCAGACCTCAGAGTGTTGACTGTATTTTCAGATACTATGGAATTCCTGAGGACACGACCTCTCGTGACGTGAATCAAGATGGCGCCGGGCGCATGTGTTCGGCTTTGCCTCTGCTTCCTCTCTGTTTTCTCATGTATTGATGGTTTTATTAGTGTTGTTTTTACTTCATCAGCCCTTTTAACTGGTAGTTGTGTCTCTGCTGCTTTAAAATATGATCGTCACACTTTATTCCACATCAACAAGCTCATGAAAGACTTTTGTGTTACCTGGACCAGATACACAGAGTTTTTCTCTCCATTTATTGAAGGCTCTATGCCACTACTGGAATACCTGTGGCTACCCAAGCCTTGCGGCAAGAGAAGGAAGCGGGGATTGAGAGCTGGAGTTGGGACTAGGCTGAGGAAACGCCATGGCCTTCCATCCTGTTCGGATGGTTCCGGATTTGTTTGGGACGAGCGGTGCTTGCTGTTGGTTCCCATTCGTGGGGACTTGCCTCGAGCGTCCTCATCTCTTCGCATTATCCATTCTGACCTGACTTTTCTGACGCAACGACCCCGAATTCCCTCTCCACGTGAGTGGGTTCTGTGTCCAGTTTCATGCAGTGTGGTTAGCAATGACCTGAGAATGGTACCGTCACACTGTCTTGACGAACAGTGTTCGCAGGCCTCAGAATGTGCCCAGCTGACTCGGATTGCTCTATTAAACGTTTGCTGTATTGCGAATAAAGTCTTTTTCCTCAGAGACTTTTTATTAAAGGAACACATTGATATTTTCTTTTTAACTGAGACCTGGCAGAGTGAAAAGGAGTTCATTCATCTCAACGAGCTGCGCCCTCCGGGGTGTTCTGTGTTTGGGTGTGGAGATGGACTGGCACTCGTGTACAGGGACGGTTTTCTCTGCAGGTTGACGAATTCAGACTCTTTCAACTCCTTTGAGCTACAGATGACTAAGGTTGGCAATATGGATGCATTTTATTGTATTTTAATCTACCGACCTCCTGGTCCTGCTCGCTTGTTTTTAGAGGATTTTTCTGAATTTTTATCTTCTATTATCAAACTCAAAAAGGTTTTGATACTTGGTGATTTCAACCTCCATATTGATGATGTTTCGTGTAACTTGGCATCTGAGTTTTTAGCACTTACTGAATCATTTAATTTCAAACAGTATGTTACGGGCCCCACTCATACAAAAGGTCATACGTTGGACCCTTTTCTTTAGGCCTGAACATTGATCAGTTGAGTGTTATGGACATTAATGTGACAGATCACTGTTGCATACTTTTTAGTTTGTCTGTTAATATGGACTCCATTCTAAGTCGGACTGTAATAGGTTTTTAAATTTCTTTGTAAATAAGGTAAATGATATTAGAGCCTCCATAAATCCATCTCTTGTTGATACTTCCTGGGGCTTATCTCCTAAATACTCCTTGTCATCCTTTTTACCTGCCACTGAAGAGGATATTAAGGGATTATTAAAAAAGGTGAAACCTTCATCAAGCCCTTTAGATATAATGCCAATTTCGCTGCTTTTAAATGTATTTGATTTGATTGGAACTTATGTTGTTAATTTGATCAATCTTTCTCTTTCTACTGGTTCTGTGCCTAGCTTTTTTAAACAAGCGGTTGTTTGCCCCTTTTTGAAGAAACCCAATTTGGATTCATCTGATCCAAACAACTATAGGCACATCTCCAAATTACCTTTTTTTATCAAAAATCTTGGCGAGAATGGTAGCAGGGCAGCTGACTGCATACCTTGAGGAAAATAATTTTATAAATAAATTTCAGTCAGGTTTTCGGAAATGTCATTCAACTGAGACTGCCCTGCTGAAAGTATCAAATGACATTATGATGGCGGCCGATGCTGGCCAGTACTCGGTCTTGATCCTATTTGATCTATCTTCTGCATTTGATACACTTGACCACATTATTTTGATAAATCGTTTATGTATTGAAACAGGTCTCTCTGGAGTAGTTCTTGACTGATTTTCCTCCTACTTGAGCGACAGAACATTTTGTGTGTCAATTAATAATATTCTGTCAGAGATGGCCCCCTTGACATATGGAGTATCCCAGGGCTCAGTTCTAGGTCCCATTTGTTTTTATTATATATTCGCCCTCTTGGTGAAATAATTCATGGTTTTAAAAATGTATCTTATCACTTTTATGCTGATGACATTCAGCTGTACTGTTCTTTTAGAGATTCTAAGTTAACTGATTTACTGGACTGCCTGTCCTGCATAAAGAACTGGTTATTTAATAATTATTTACAATTGAATATTAAAAAGACTGAAACTTTAATCTTTGCCCCAGACCATAAGTTATCTCAAATTAAATAGCACCTTGGCTCCTTGGGTTCTTCTGCTCAGGCGAGCCTCAGAAATCTTGGTGTTATATTTGTCATTCTAGACATAGTTTGACAGTCATTCTAGACAGCTGAATTCAGCTGAATACTCAGATACCAACCCCCACTGTTCCCCTGGACTGGGGAACCCTCGGACGTACTAGCTGTCGACTTCTGGTTCAGAGAGAGTGAGAGGGTCTGGGACTCTATGCACCATCAGCTCCAATGGGCCCTACACAGGTGCAGAATGACGGCCGACCTTCAACACTCCATCACTCCTAACTACCAGCCAGGACAGAAGGTCTGGCTGTCAACAAGGGACATCGGGATGCGCCTGCCCTGTAGGAAGCTGAGTCCCAGCTTCATTGGCCCCTTCACCGGGGTTAATGTCACAGACATGCCAGGCTCTACCCTCACACAGACACAGCACGCGTCATCACTTGAGTACTAACCACGCACACCTGCTATCAATCAGCACCCTCATCAGCAGCACCATAAAAGACTCACGCTCCACTCAGTCACTGTCCGGTGTCGTTTGCACATAGCACTTATCTATATGCTTACCTCAAGGACTCCTCCGAAGATACTCACCTGTGTCCAGCGTGTTCCTTCTCCTTCTCCTCGTGTTCTCCTCGTCCTCCTTGAGTTCATCAGTGTCTGCACAGTCTCAAGTCTGTCATCGATCTGCCATTCCTGAAAAACAAGACAAGTATCAGTTCTACATCCATATCTGCCAACGTATCTACTGGCATTCACTCACCTCCACTCTGTCTGCCATCCTGATTGTTTACTAAACTATATTCCTGTGTCACTGTCCCCTTCTGTGATTGTAACATAGAGCACCCTCCCAAAGGGGAGTGATATCCCTGCTTTAAGATCCAACTAATGGAGAGGGAGATAAATTAAATAAAGCGAGTCATGCGAGCTACCCATCCTAGATCTGATCTTCCTGCTCTACCCTAAGGGGTAAGAAAGGGAGCCTGCTAACTACCATACAGGCTACAAACTTTACAACTCCTGCCCTCACAAGGGGGAGACTAAGGGAAACAGCAGTAAGGCATTTAGAGTTATAAACATATTATAAGGTTATAATATGTTTATAACTCTAACACCCGGGTTAAAAACCCAGAGGGGACCGCAAGAGAGCTTTATATTCTGCTTTAAGACACCAACATGACTGGGGGAGAATAGCTCAATCCTGTCTTCTCTAAAGACACTCTACAGTCCACCACTGCTAATGGCATGATAACAAGGTAGGGACCAAGACGAGTATCCTCCAAAAGATGGAAACAAGAGTAAGGCATTAGATAGTATCTTTATAACTTTATCACCCAGGCTCAAAACCCAGAGGGAACCAAAAGACAGCTTACATTCTGCTTTAAGATCTCAACATGACTGGGGGAGAATAGCTCAATACTGTCTTCTGTAAAGACACTCTACAGTCCACCACCACTAATGGCATGATAACAAGGTAGGGACCAAGATGAGTATTCTCCAAAAGAGGAGCAATATCCCTACTTTAAGCTCCTATATTAAAGGCGCTCTAAGCGATGTCACGCGTTTTTAGGCCAAAACATTTTTTGTCACATACAGCAAACATCTCTTCACTATCCGCTAGCTGCCTGTCCCCTGAACACACTGTAAAAAAAAACGTGGTCTCTGTTGTCGCCACAAGCTCCAAAAACTGCAATAAAAACAAACTGGTGCAGCCTGCACCACGAATCATAATAAAAATGCTTCAGCCAATAATGACAAGAATGATTTTAAATGTGCGTTCATGACTGTTTCAGGAAGCACAGAGGGGAGGGGGAGGAGGGTCTAGCTGGCCTCTGTTTTGTTTGACAAAACTTTGAACGTCAACAGGAAGTTACTCCACCCAGTATTACTTAGAGCACCTTTAATTGGAAAGGTGAATAAATGAAAAACCTAAGGAGTTCATCCATATGGTTCCGTTCATCCTGCTGCACTCCAAAGGGGGTTTCAAGAGCAGACTAGAAAAGGAGTCTACAAGGGGCCAAAGCCTTAGCAATTAGCCTGCAGGTTACAACCTCACTATTGCTGCCCATACAAGGGGAAGGCTACTCCTTACTCTCCTTTGGGGAAGGAGGGTGAATAAGCGCAGGACATCAAGCTGTAATATGTGGGCACATATTACTATATGTGCCCACTACACATATTACTCCAGCTAACCACCAGGGACCGAGGGGAAGCCTGCATTTTCACTTTATTAAGGGAAAAGGGAGATGCAATCAGGGAGAAGCACACCAGTAAATTTCTTATGACTCTGGCTTAACCCCAGAGGAACTACAGGGGAATTCAGATTCCATTTTAAAATTCCAATGTCATTGGGGGATAGCAGTTCAAACCCCATTCAGAGCCAAAGAACTTTACTCAATGCACTTTTGGTGACAATATATGAGCAGAGTGGTTCCCATGAGCAATACTCTTGCTTCCAGACATAAATATAAATGGCGAGGGGAGATAAATGAGACTCAGGAAGTATTAGTTGACACGAGTAGCCAAGAACCTCCTGGAGATGGATCAGAAGGCTTGGAGGAAGTAGAGGGTCTAGACTCGCTCTTCCGGGGATGAATCTCCTGAAGGCAGCGGACTGCACCCTTGCCTCCTTAAATCTCTCAAACATAATCTCAACGGAGGTAACCGAATGCAAGATTGGGCATCAAGTAGGAAAAACTTAATCAGAGTTTTAACCACAGGTGCCTCTCCATAACCACCATGGCTGCCATAGATTGGCCAATGGCCGCAGCAGTTTGTTTAGTGACTCAGACAGCCAGGTCGTGGTCCGGCGCAGTTCCGCCACCAGGTGGCAACACTTGGAGACAACACTTGTCCTTGAGCAGGTCAGCCTGGTATGACTGCAACACCGCCATGGTGTGCAGGGACCACCGGCCTGGACCCTCCTCATAGGGTCATAGTGGTTCCTCCTCATAGGGCATCTTTACATACCCCTTCTCGCCCAGTCCCTCCACATTTGAAAAACTCATGAGTGTGACCTCTATGAGTGTAGCCGCCTCACTGCCTCAGCAACAGCACGGCCAGACCTGCGAAGTGCAGATGATTGTCCCTCCCCCTTGAAAAAAAGACAAATGCAATCAGAGCTTCCTTACCATGAACTTGTCACAGTGGCACATGCTGATCCCTTGAGAGCTGCTTGTGCGTGCTCAGGGCCAAAACAGATAATACAGAGCTTGTGGGAGTCCTCTGGAGAAGCACCTACAAGGAAGAACACACTGCAATTGTGCTGCAATTTTTCTGTCCATGTGTTCAAAACAAATGGCTCCTGAAGACATAAAAGCTGATGACTTATTTTGCAGGCATCCTATTATATTAGCAGGCACTCCACTTGTGACATCATGGACTGCCATCAGCCAATAGATTGGCATGTTGGATACACGTGTTCAGGCACCAGTCACGCCGAGGGCGTTCCTCATAGTGTCAACTCCAGAAGCTGTGAAGTTCCACTTCGAAAGGGAACTAAATTGTTAAATAATTTAAACATTTAAAAATAATCATGCTCTCAACACCAGGGCTGTTACCAAATGAAACTCTAGTCAGCTGGAAAAAGAAACCTATCAAAAACCAATGATAAAATAATTTTATAACACTTCACTTAACATGCTGTTTAATTTAAAAGTTGGTGCAAGTGGTAAAATGCACTATAACACGCACTCTCTTTTTCTGTCACTGGATTGCTAACTCTGTGGTCTGCCACATTGTTTGGAGTCATTTGTGTTTGAGGTTTAGAAGCAGTGATGTGGTGTGTGCGACTGTGTGTGTGTATGATGTGGTTATAGAACACTCTTTAAAGCAAACTACATCAAAACCAATGATAAACAGAATCTGTGCCGCCTTTATGGCTCATATCACCCCAAGATGCTGAAAACAACATACATGGCATTTGTTAATGTGAATGTCTATGAATGTGTGTGTGTGCGTCTGCCTGTCTGTAAGTATTTGAAGTTGAAAGGACCTAATAACAGTTCACTGCTGGCTCTTCAAAGTTGGAATACCAAATATGATGTGTGTGTATGTCTGTGTACGTTGAGTTTTGTCGTGGTTTCACAATCATCCATATATTCATACATCATAGAACACATGGTCTGTGATCGCAATGGGTGTTCCCTGACAGAATGTGTAATGGTATGTGTGCTCGCATGTGCAGATTGACTAAGTGCTTCTGATGACTAAGGGAGTTTTGTTGTTGATTTGATGTTTTGATGTGTGTGTGTGTGTTTATGAAAGAGAGATGAAAACAAAAGGCGAACGACGTTATCGGATTTCAGGAAAAAGCACCTGATTCCTATTCTCCACACATTCCTGCCTTTTGGTTGAGTCTCTGGCAAATCCCTCTCTTCTCCTCCTTTGCTACCTTTCTCTCTCCCTGTCTCTCTAACTCACTTTCTGGAGTGGCAGTAATTGATTCAGCTTTGTGATGAAGGGTTGAGAGAGAAAGAGAGAGAGCCCCTTTTCCTTTCCTTTGATTTTTAATTCCCCTTTTCTCTTCTCCTCTTTGATTATCGTTTTTATTCTTTGCGCGTTGCTGTCGGTGACAGTCTGAATTGATATTCAAAGCAGATTAAAGGTTTCTTTGCACATGTCTGTGTATGTTTTTATTATTGGTATACATGTGGGTATACATGCATGCTTTCCATGCTATAATCATCTACAGTATAATATTATTTAATTTGATACAATGATAAAATAAAAGGACACAGAAACACAAAGGAAAGAGTAAACAATGCAACTAAATATGAAAAAGTCTAGTTGAGGAAGATAAACGGATGCGCAGTAGGATGCAAACAAGCCCAGAAATTATGCATATTACACTGTTGAAAAGAATATATTTCTCTATTTTTCCAAAAATATTTAGACACTTAATACACACTTAAAATTTAATTTAATTGCACAGATAACAAAATATCACTACATTTGGCAGAAGCTCTGATCTAAGCCATGACCTTGATGTTGCTAGCTAGCAGCATGCTCTACTTTTTTGAGCTACAGGAAATATTAAACTGAGTAACAACATCTGAAATCAGTTGATAATAGACCTTTTCACTGAATTTACCGTTTTTGTAACTTTTGACCAATAGTGTAATTATAGTTTTATAAATTGGCTACTTCAGGGGGTCCTTAGACCATGAAAGAAAATTGTGTAATCCTAACCTGGCTGGATTGAATCCTATTATTGCTAATTGAAGGTGGAAGTGATAATTCCCATTGTGAAATCCATGCTGCGTTGAATGATGCTATGGGGACGTATCTCGTGGAACCCAATGTCTGAGGCATGTGTGAAACTAAGCCATTGGCCGATGCAGTGTGTTGACGTCACAAGATCCACCCAGTGTGTTAAAATGAACCATGTCGCATGTTGTAACATTACTATGCTCTGTTTACCTGCCTATAATCAGTCTAAAAATAAAAAAAACATTGCGCTTCCCAGCGTTTTTGAAGGCAGTGCGGCACTTCTGTTTTTGGGAGTGATTCTAGTGAACAGCTCACAGAAACTGCCAGGACTCCCATTTGTCCTTTTCTGAGATAAACTGAAACTGAAACGGTTGATTCACTTGCTCTCTCGCACACTGGGGGCCCTATCATACACCTGGTGCAATGTGACGGCAGGCACAACTCAAGTGTTTTTTGCTACTTTCAGCCCGACGCAGTTATCATTTTCACGTCCAGCACCCATGTTGTTTACACACTTGCTCCCATCTGTCCGTCCATGGATGTACTTGTCTGAAAACGAGATGTGTTCAGGTGCATTGTTGGCTTCTTGCTATTTTGAGGCAACTGAAAACAACTGCTCCATTGACCAACAAAACCCTGGCCTGAAGTCAATGGCGCAGTATTTTTTTTTGTTAAATGCCACGTTAATAATATGTGCCTATACAGTAGGTGGGTGCACAATGTGCGTACACTCTGCTCTCAATTCAGGTTGATGGTCTCTATATTTTGCCATGTAAATAGCAATAAATGCAAGCGCACCTGGCTTGGGAGATGATTGGTTTATTGCATGTTATGCCCAAAACACCCATGACTCATTAAGAGACTTGGTACAACCCTTTTGGAGGCTCCGTTCGAGACCAAGTTTTTAGGGCCAGAGTTGGAGTCCGGCCTGGAACCCCCTTTTCTGCAGTGGAAATGTGCGGAACGGTTCAAGAACAGACAGCGGTCAGGAACCCACTCCGGAATGGTGTCAGTGGAAAAGGGGTATGCATGATTTGTGTTTGGAGTGGAGAATGCACATTCAGCCATCAAGGCAGTTGGAAGTGTGCACTGCAATAAATTCTGATTAAATTCTTCAAGAGTGAAAGGAGCCAAGCATCTGAGCCCTGCAGCTCTGGCTCTGCATCTGCCAAGGCAGCATGTAAGCTGAGATCGTGGGATTCTCAAGTGGAGCTTCAAGTAGAACGATGGGTTTTGAGGGAGACTCCCTCACTTCTCTCACTGGCTCTGTAATCATAGTGTCTGATTCAGGAGCCCACCCAGTGACTTCTCCTGATATGGACCAGGACATGCTGCTCACCACAAGTTAAGATGAGCTAGATGTGGAGTCAGTTGAGATGGATGTTTCAAAGAGATCTGTCTCCTGCTCCACACAGAAAAGCCCTGCATATGACGAGGTTGTGATGCTTGGATGGGCAATACCTGCGAGATCATAAAGGGGCTCGCACACCGGACGCGAAGCTCAGCGCCGTGACACGTCTTTAAAATTTGAATGCATTGTTTTCTATTGTTTTCTGAGTCATAGTTGGGCGTCGCGGACAGGCACCGAATGTCGCCGCCGTTGTGCATACACTAATAGAAAACAATGTGTTTGAATTTTAAAGACGTGGCGCTGCGCGGCACTGAGCTTCACGCCTGGTGTGCGAGCCCCTTAAGTGTCTAGCTCCGGTGAGCCTTACTTTTCTCCTGGATCTGCACACTGAGGTGGCAGTCACGTGGAAACACCTGTATTCTGCTCGGGTGGCAAATACAGCCTGGAGATATTAAAATGTAGAGGGGCTATACGAGCAGTGGTATGGGAGGATGTCTCAGGTTGAAGGGAATTTAGCGAGCTGTGAGGAAGTTTTTGGATTGACACTTAATCTTAATCTCTATTTGATGCCGCTTTTTAGCTGAAATGATGGTGCAAACATGGTTTGACCTTAATGGGTTTATTTTTTGTCTCATTTATATAGGTTCTACTGCAAGGCAAGCTGCTATAATGGAATTTGGCAGGTATCAGTAAGGACGAGGCCTGCTCCTTTTTCGAGAAGAAAAAAAAGAAAGAGAAACCTTTGGAATATCGGGCCGGAGGAGTTCCTCTCTGATTTATTGTGTGATCAGAAGGTCTCTGCTCCCTGATGTGGTATTAATGGGCATAGCTCATTGTTAAAAAAAAAAAAAAAAAAAAAGACAAAAAACAACAACCTAGAAAGAGCTAGACTTCTCCAGAAGTATATTAAGTAAGTGTCCTTTCCCTTGTACATAGTGGCTGTGTTTGGCTGGACCATAAAATTCGATTATTCGAATATTCCTTTGGTGGATTGGTCGATTTTCAATTTTGAGATTTGAATATTCTTTTTTGAACATGTGGCATCCCCCGTGAAATGGTTCTCATTTGCACTTGAATACAGATCGCCTGAGTGAAAGTTTGGAAGAGAAGACAAAAATGCAGAAGACCTCAGCTGTGTGGGAGCACTTTAAATTGAGCGATTTGAATCTGTCTTACCACAACAGCACATCAAGTTTGAAAAATCACCTGAGTTCTGTAAGCAGTATGTCTATATTACATGGTGTAAAAAAACAAGTTGCTTTTATCCGCCATGTTAATCAGTAATTGTACACTTTACACATGATAAAAACGTGTACTTTATTTGCTTGGAAAATATGAATAAGGAAGTCATAAAAAACATACAGTAGCCCAACCTAATAATAATTTGTCTACATCCCCAGATAGGCCTATCGCAGCCATCAACATCAACATGCTCAACCACACCAAAAACTTCACAGCAGCTCCTACAATTCCGAAAACCGATAACGGAGAAAAGAAAGAGAGAAATAACAGATACCATAGTGAAGTTCATCACTATGGATATGAGACCCATTAATTTAGTTGAAGGCGAAGGCTTCAGAAAATGAATTAAGAAGATGGAGACCGACTACACTGTCCCAAACCGCTCCAGAATTTCAAAAGCCCTATCTCTGAAGTACAGCGATCTGGCCAAATTTCTGCTCTCGTTGGAAACTCAACAGCCTTAAGTTTCACAATGGACATTTGAAGAGTTTGGTTCCAAAACACGATAAACGGCATTTTCAAAAAAATTGAGATTCTGCCAAAATCAGTATTGTATCTGGTTGGTATTGAAAAGTCATTTATTAATTTTGCGCAAAATACGATATCCGTTGTGTTATTCTGTCATGTTTTCTCCCTTTCTTTCCAAAACACAACAAAGCCAGTCTCCTTTTTCTGCAGAACGCGATATATCCGCTCAACCAATCACAGCGCTCCATTCCACCCACTGTAAACATTGAAAGCTTTTTTAAAAGCCGTTTTTAATACCAATGTACTCGGCAAATGTGTTTATTTAACCATGCGGTGGCGCCAGATAATCATTAATCAGTAATGACAAACAATTTAACATTAACAAGATGACTCGTTAAATTCATTTTGGGAGCGACAGCTGAATATATTTTTAGTAAAATGCCTGTATATAAGATAAATATTGGCAAAATTTAGACTGTCATATGATCAACTTTGTTGTGTATTTTCAATTTGAAAAATAACTTTTATATTGATGGATCAATTGCATTTTGAAAAAAAAGGTGCATGGATTTATTGCATTTTTATAATAAACTTTTTGAAATCAAAATGTAGATTTGAATTTTCAATGTTATGTGAAAGTTTGAAACAGAAAATAGTGGTTTTCATCTTGCCACTTTCTTGGTAAAGAAAACACCTTTTTACTTAAATTAATCAGAGTTATTGCGTTTTGGAACCAAACTGTTCATTTGGACCTCGGTGAGCATAGTGGCGTATATGGCTGTCACCTGTTATTTTATAACTCAGGAGTGGGAACTCTCTGCCTTTGTTTTGGAAACCAAAGCATTTGAGTTGAGCCATACAGGAGTCAACATTGCACAACAGCTTGGAGACAAGGCGGACGCATTCGCCATTTTGAATAATAATAAGCGAGTAGCTGTTGTTCACGACAATGCCAGCAATATGAAGCTGTGCACTGAGACGCTGAAAAAAGAACTGGAGAAATGGGTCAACGTTCAAGGGTCATGCTGCTCAGGACACACGCTACAGCTGCACATTAATACATCTCTAAAACAGGACCGACTACGTCGCACAGTTTCGGATGCCAGGAATATCGTGGGACACTTCAAAAAAAGTGGCTACAGCTGCTTTGGATGAGAAACAAACGCAGCAGAACATTGTACAGCACAAACTCATTCAAGATGTTGCTACACATTGGAACTCTACGTATGAAATTCTTAACCGACTGGAGGAGCAACGATGGCCAGTGACAGCTGTTTTGTCAGATCCCAGTATCACGAAGAAAGGAGATTGCACTCTTGACTTGACAGCAGACCAGTGGAAACTGACAGAGGAGACAGCAGAAGTACTGGGGCCCCTAATCACAAACTTATTGTTGTCTGCAACAGTGCCAATACTCTTCAACCTGAAGAAACCCCACCTGTCACTGGAGGAGGATGACAGCCCTGCCATCAGAGAAATGAAGAAGACCCTCGTCATGGAGATCGACAGCAGATTTAAGTCTGTTAAGTTTGGAACCCAGCAGTATGAACCTCCTTTCTTCAGCACTAGACCAGCGATTCAAGCATCTGAAATTCCTTGAGAAAGAGAAGAAGGACCAGGTCTACACTGAGGTAAGACTGATATTTTACAGTTCTCAGCATAAATGAGTACACCCCCTTTGAAAAGTAACTTTTTAAACAATATCTCAACGAACACAAAATGTTGACAAGACCAAGTTTAATTCTGTTTAACATATAACATGAAAGTAAGGTTAATAATATAACTTGGATTACACATTTTTCAGTTTTACTCAAATTAGGGTGATGCAAAAATGAGTACACCCCACAACAAAAACTACTACATCTAGTACTTTGTATGGCCTCCATGATTTTTAATGACAGCACCAAGTCTTCTAGGCATGGAATGTACAAGTTGGTGACATTTTGCAACTTCTGTCTTTTTCCATTCTTCAAGAATTACCTATTTTAGAGACTGGATGCTGGATGGAGAGTGATGCTCAACTTGTCTCTTCAGAATTCCCCATAGGTGTTTGATTGGGTTCAGATCAGGAGCCACTGAATCACTTTCACCCTGTTCTTCTTCAGAAATCCAACAGTGGCCTTAGATGTGTGTTTAGGATCATTGTCATGTTGGAAAAGTGCGACCAAGGACATGGAGTGATGGTAGCATCTTCTCTTTCAGTATAGAGCAGTACATCTGTGAATTCATGATGCCATCAATGAAATGCCCTCCTTGACACCAGCAGCACTCAAGCAGCTCCACATAAGAACACTGCCACCACCATGAATTACTGTAGGCACCATGCATTTTTCTTTGTATTCCTCACCTGTGCAATGCCGTACAGTTTTGAAGCCATTAGTTCCAAAAACATTTATCTTGGTCTCATCACTCCAGAATATATAGTCCCAGTAGCCTTCATCTTTGTCAGCGTGGGCCCTAGCTAACCCTAGGTGGGCATTTTTGTGCCTGGGCTTTAGTAAAGGCTTCTTTTGTGGACGGCACCCATGCATGCCTTTCCTCTGCAGTGTATGCCGTATAGTGTCACAGGAAATAGTCACCACAGTTTGGCTTTCTACTACTTTAGATAACTACTAAGTGAACTTGCATGCCGATTTTCTTCAACCCTTCTCGTCAGAAGACGCTCCTGTTGAGGTGTTAACTTCCGTGGATGACCTGGACGTCTCTGTGAGATGGTTGCAGTTCCATCTTTTTGTAACACTTTTGCTACAGTATTCTGACTAAAGCTTTTCTGAACTTCTTGTAGCCTTCATCTTCCTGGTGTAAAGAAATTATTTTATTTCTCAGGCCAGGTTGAGAACCTTTAACCTTTGTAACACAGAGGAGATGCCTGTCCATGTGGGAGGTCTTGCGTTAAATTGAAGTGGAGTGTGATATGTTACTTTATTTCTGTGTATGCACTGTATATGGTGTACATTCTATTAATATAGAATCCAACATTTCTACTTTTTTTGTCTGAAAACTGTGGTTTGAGTTTCCACAAATCACTTTAAAATTCCACATGGCAGTCCAGAGCCCTATCTGTTTTCGTCAATATGTTTTTCTATCCCAGCTTAATATGCAGTGGAGATATTAAGAATTATTATTATTATTATTATTTTTTTTTTTTTTTTGTGTGTGTGTGGTATGTCATGATTTTCTGACACCTGTGAGATGTAATAATTGTTTTTTACAGGCTCAGTTGACATTTACTGTCTGGTGTGGGTATGTGTGTGTGAGATTGTGTGTGTGTGCATTGTGATGACGCTGATGGTTTGTGATATTTCTGTCAAGTAGATTCACCAGTTCGCACGTCTGTCTGTTAATGTGTGAAAACCAGTGAGATGTCGACATTTACAAACCAAACACACACACACACACACACACACACACACACACACACACACACACACACACACACACACACACACACACACACACACACACACACACACACACACACACACACAGAGTGCTGATTATTGCTGTCATTAACAGCTGGTTGGAATCCTTACACTCAAAACAAACAACCTAGAATGGTTGCCAACGGTTACCATGTAGCACAAAGTGATAATACTTTTTTTATTCCTCCAGCATTATTCCCTTATTTCTTTTTGCTTTCCCCTCTTTTTAGTAAGAAAGTGCCAGAAAAATTAAAGATTTGAATTGACAGAAGAGGTTTGAAGATGTATGTGTATTGTAGCAGAGCAGAAGTGATGAACACAGACGGGATGTGTCTTGAGGTGAACAGAAATGCGTGGAACACCTTTAGGCTCTGTCATTTATAGCAAAGGACTGTGTGACCAGCAGCTTCCAACTGGAGCTGTATGTCAGTATGTGTTGAGGTTTATGTCTGTGTTCATATGGTGCAAAGTCAAGTTAGGTCAAGTCAAGATTTATTGTCATTCTTTTCAACACAGACTAAGTGAACAAAAAAGTAAAACCACAAGCAAGATGTACCAAGGGAAATGGCAATGGTTGTCCCTTTCCATCCTAGTAAACACAAATAGGAGTTACATTGGGATTATGAAGTTAGGGGAACTCAAATATCTAGCCCTAAGCAAAATAAGACATTACGACCTGTTCACTTGTGCATGTAACTTTTAATAATTGCTGCATACTGCTATAAGCAGATGTAATGTCTATCAAACATGTTCATTTGTATGTGTAGGCATTCATATGTAAAGTGTGTTTCTAGCACATACATTATTTGTATGTTTGCATATGCACTGAAACGCACATTGTTAACATACTGACAACATGTTAAATCTTTTTGCATATGAACATCTTTCATAAATGTTTACACAACAACAACAAAAAAAGTTTGATGAATACTTTGAGGTTTATGGAATTTTAAAAGTTCACTTTGAGGTTCATGGAATTTCTTGAAATTGATATGCTGATTTTATTGTAATATATTTGTTAGTTACATTTTGTAAATTAACATCAAACAAATTAATTAAAACAAATATAATTAAGTTCTCATCTGAGATACATTGCAGAGTGGGTTTGTAATGATTCTTCCTCAACTTGGTTAGATATTAAATCCTCATTTTCACAATTTCCTTTAAGAGCTCTTCTTTTTGTTAAGAGCTTTCAAAAAATAAAAGAGATATATGATAATCCAATTATAATTAATACTCCAAAAGCATGGAGATCAGCCTGTAGGCTTGAAGGTAGATCTAAATTGAATTCTTTCTTTACCCCAATATTAAATAATCCTGACTTTACCCCAAGGAATTTGGATGATGGTTTTAAACTCTGGTGTAGTTTGAGACTCATTAAGCTTGGGGATATGTTTTCAGATAATAAGTTAATGTCATTTGAGGAGTTAACTCAGAAGTATCAGTTATTCAAACACTTTTTTTTTTTCCAATTTGAGACATTATATTACTAATAGCACAACACTTGTTAGGAATTGTGAAATGTCTTCTATTGAGATATTATATTATTTTTATCATCTGGAAAAATGCCTCTGGGTAGGTTTTAAGGTTCTATGTGTTCTGCTGATACACGGAAAATTAAAACTAAATGGGAAGAAGAGTTAGCTACTGATATTGCTGATGAAACATGGGATGACATTTGGTCTCATGCTAAGAAAATATCTGTTTGCACACGTACAAGAACAACACAATTTAAAACCATACATAGACAACATATTTCCACTAACTGCAGGCATTTTCTTTAACCTCTCTCTATTGCCTTTGTGTTTAATGTGTAAAACTGAAATAGGTACTTTAACACATTGTCTGTGGTCATGTAACAGACTGCAAAGGTATTGGTTTTTGGCGCTAGGGGAAATGGAAAAGATCTTTAATAGTTGGATTTTGACCATAAGATAATTTTTGAGTTTATTCCCCTGGAGCGTCTTACCTATGTACTACATCAAAAACCAGGACAGTTTTATAAAGTCTGGACTTTATAAAACTCATATCTGGACTATTTGGTCATATCTGGACTATTTGGAACCTCGTCTTCGCCCTGTTACATTACAAGGAATATTGTAATTGTGTAACTCCATGGACATTGGACTTTTGGACTTTTTCTTTATCTTTTTGAAGTATGTTTTTTTTTTTGTAACCTGTTATATTATGATGTAGTTCTGTTTTAGATACACATCTGAGCTATTTGTGTTCTTTTTTTTTTTTTTTTGGTGGTCTTGTTATATTTGTATTATAATGAAAAATAAATAAACATATATATATATATAAATATATATATATATATATATATATATATATATATATATATATATATATATATATATATATATATATATATATATATATATTTTTTTTTTTTCTTTATTTATTTATTTATTTTTTTTCCCCGTACGTTTAATACAGAAGGCGGTCTGGAGGAAGATATTTTACATAACATGTTAAATATGGATAATTTTACACAAACGCATCGCTTCACTTCAGAAGGCCTTTAATAACCCCCCGGAGCCATGTGGAGTACACGTTTATGATGAATGGATGTGGATGGAAGCACTTTCTTTCAGCTATACTCGTGACCCCTGTTCACTGCCATTATAAATCTCGGATGCGTCAGAATATTTATTAATATATCTTTGATTGTGTTCATTAGAAAGAAGAAAGTCATATATACCTAGGATGGCTTAAGGGTGAGTAATGCTTGAGCTAATTTTCATTTCAAAGTGAACTAATCCTTTAAGGCCATCACAGTTAACAAATGTTTAACAACTTTAAAGCTCATGGAAGTTCATACAATTGATATGTTACATTTTCAAATAAATTTACATTTTCAAAAAAACTGTAATAATTTTTTAAGTGAAGTTCACAACATAATTTCGGGAGGAATGAACCCATCTAATCTTTCAATTAGTGAAATTCAAACATAATTTCAAGAGGAGGGAACATTAATCTTTCAATTAACGAGCAGAGTATATAAGCAGCTACTCACCTGCATGCTCTGGCATCAGTTGTTTCGATATCCCTCCACCTCCCCAACTCCACCACATAATTTAGGTATCTCATCTATCGTACTCCTCTTCCAGGCACTAGTAGTCCCTGGGTGGTATATCCAAGCTCGTGTTGAAGCTGCTTCTTTGAGCCCCTCCACAGCGGGCAGCAAGCCAAATACGCTTAACCACATTAGCTTAAAGATTTTATGAGGAAACAAACTCGTGAAACAATATGTTTATAATCATCACAGTTTAAGAAATACATTGAGGTTTGTGTAATTTGTATGTATATAAGTTTGAAGATGTACTTTCTGGATCTTACATGTCACAAATAGATTCCCAATATACATACATATATATAAAGTACAGTCCAAAAGTTTGGAACCACTAAGATTTTTAATGTTTTTAAAAGAAGTTTCGTCTGCTCACTAAGGCTACATTTATTTAATTAAAAATACAGTAAAAAACAGTAATATTGTGAAATATTATTACAATTTAAAATAACTGTGTATTATTTAACAGTCTACCGCACACATTATGATAAATCTATAAATATTTGACTCTTTTTCTTTTCTTAGAATGGCTTAACTTAAAGTGCTGTAAAAAAAAAAAATTGGAAAAAAATATTATTTTAAGGTACTTTATGATATGTTGCCATATGGCAACAACGTACAATAGTGGAAATAACTTAGAATAAGTGTAAGTGTATATAGTTAATATTTTTCCTCAGAAATGTTGTTTGTATTGAATCAATTGGTGCTATTATAAGCTTTAGCAGTAATTATAAACAATACCTTATACTTATTTTCCAACATCTTGTGCTTTTCCATTCTCTTTTGCTGAATAATGCTGTATATTCTTTGAATTTCATTACGTTTTTTGTGAATATTATATAAATTGCAAATGTAGACAGTTAAAAACAAATCTAATACTGTTCATCATGTATCATAAAACATTGACATAAAACCAAAAACATTGCAGTTCATGAAAATTCAACATTACGCAATCTTATGAGAGGAAGGTTATGAACATGAACCCCCCATAATCCTTGAAACTTCACCTTTTTTCTGTATGAAACTTCAAAAAGCATTTTTTTTTTCAGAGGTGAGACACATGTACACATCACATTTAGTGCTCTTCACCCTAATAATACACATACATCCACTTACACCTGCCTTTTTGAGACACAATGGTAGGCCAGTGGTAGGTCTGGGCCAGTAGTACTGGCTGTGATGGCAGATCTCTGATGTTGATTTAATCCATAATACAAATGACATGGCAGTCCTTAACATACGACTAATCAACATTATATCAGTAGCATTAATGTTTTCATTGTTATAGCTTAACAGACTGCAGCTGGCCTTTGCTAGCTATCTAACCTATTATAATAAAGTCATTCCATTATTGCGCAGTGTTGCCATATGGCAACACAGACATTTTCTCGATTTACCAAAAACTAATTTCATAACTTTTTTGAGTGGTGAATATATCATCATAACTTACCTGAGATGATGTTAACATTTTTTTTTGTGAATGTGACATGGGCGGGTCCTTGTTTGTTACTGACGTTTTAGTTTGCTTTCAGAAACTACCGACAAGAGACGGCAGTCTGTCAGATATCGCGTCAAAGAAAACAAATTGCATATCATGTGACTTAACCAAAGCACATCATTGGCTAAACTAAGGTCTTCTCTTACCAACAAAAAAAAAACTAGAATGTTCTCTTAAAGAGACGGTGACAAGGAAATGAACACAAAGAGTATGTTGCCATATGGCAACACTATGCGGTAGAGGGTTAAATATATTTGACAAAGTAATTTATTCCTGTGATGCAAAGCTGAATTTTCAGCATCGTTACTCCAGTCTTCAGTGTCACATGATCCTTCAGAAATCATTCTAATATGCTGATTTGCTGCTCAATAAACATTTATGATTATTTTCAATGTTGAAAACAGTGGTGTACTTTTTTTTCAGGATTCCTTGATGAATAGAAAGTTCAAAAGAACAGCATTTATTTGAAATATAAAGCTTCTGTAGCATTATACACTACCGTTCAAAAGTTTGGGGTCAGAAATTTTTTTTTTTTTATTTTTTTGAAAAGAAATTAAAGAAATGAACACTTTTATTAAGTAAGGATGCATTAAATCAATCAAAAGTGGCAGTAAAGACATTTATAATGTAACAAAAGAATAGATTTCAGATAAACACTGTTCTTTTGAACTTTCTATTCATCAGATAATCCTGAAAAAAAATAAAAAATATTTGACACAAATATTTTGTACAATTGTACATATTAAATGTTTCTTGAGCAGCAGATCAGCATATTAGAATGATTTCTGAAGGATCATGTGACACTGAAGACTGGAGTAATGATGCTGAAAATTCAGCTTTGCCATCACAGGAATAAATTCGTGAAATATATTCAAATAGAAAACAGTTATTTTAAATTGTAATAATATTCCACAATATTACTGTTTTTACTGTATTTTTAATTAAATAAATGTAGCCTTGGTGAGCAGACGAAACTTCTTTTAAAAACATTAAAAATCTTAGTGGTTCCAAACTTTTGGACTGTACTGTATATGTGTATATATATATATATATATATATATATATATATATATATATATATATATATATATATATATATATATATATGAAAAGATTTTGTGGAAGAATCAATGACAGAATAAGGTGATTGATAGATAAGTACCTCCATAAGTTCTGATTGAACCCTGAGGAAAAATGTAGAACAAGAGAAAAACTTACAGGGTTATTTGTTCAGTTGACATCAACTGTCATAAACTCAATGTCATTTTCAATGAAAGCTGACATCACCCATTACGTCAACTGTGTGAACAGGCTTCTCTGATCTAGTGGATAGATCTGACCTGGTCTTATAGCGCTTAGAGCTACTATTGCCATACAAAATATGGAAGGAATCAGGGTGTAAATAATGTATGTTAAGGTCTTAAAGTGAGCGTGAACATGTGTTAGTGTAACATGGATTTATGGCCCAATGTGTTTGGCCTACAGGTGGTCAAAGATCATCATCTGGTGCATGTTACACTATGTCCACTGGTTAGATGAGGTGAATGTGGCATCTTTAATAGCAACCTAATAATCTTCTCAATTGCCAGACACTATCTAGATTATCTTGATTTCTTCCCATGAAACAGTTGTTTATTTTTTATTTAATTTGTTTATTTGGAGCACATTATAATCAATGTGTTCTGGGCACGAACAAGGATGTACTAAAATCCAGAGACTTATTTAAGCAAATACTTCCTCCCATACAGTACAACAGGATATTTCTATTGCAGATATATTGCTATGTTTATTTCTCCAGTGCTCACAGACAGAGAAAAATGCTCACACATCTGGTCCAAAGGAAAGCGGCCAGGGTCTGTGTTTGTGTATGTTTGACATTGGTTACTCTTCCATCGGCACTATTTTGTCTTAACTTTGATTGTCTTTCTCTATGTGCCAATTCTGACATGTCTTTCTCTCATTTCACAGTGTTTTCTCTGATTTTCTGGGTGTCACCTTGCTCCAGGGCTGTAGAGGTTAGCGATGGAGTGCTAGCCCAGATCAAAGCCTCCTGGCTGGGTCAGTGCTCTCCCTGTCCCCTCTCCGAGCTCTGAAGGTGCTGGTACTCGCAGCTGGTGCTGACTTCAGGCTACTGATGTCTGCCACAATCGGCACTGTCAACTACAATCAGGCACAGAATGATGAACATAGTAAAAAAAAAAAAAACACACACACACAGTGAGAGAGAGAGAGAGAGAGAGAGAGAGAGAGAGATTTTATATTACCTCTCAAGTCATGGATTTCAATCGAAAATAATGATGTTTACTATGCCCTACCTCTAAACAACCCTCAGAAGCAGCTGTTAAAATGATTAGATTTGGCATTTTGACAGAATTATTAGCCTCTCTGTTGTCTGTTGTCAACATTTTTCTACAGTGGCCGAGAGAGCTCAACGCACTGCAAATGAAGAAAACACATGCAAATAGAAAAAACACCAAATGAAGAAAACATCTTCATCAGTTTGACAACACATGCACTGCAAAATTCCACAACACATGCAAATAGAGAAACGCGCTGCAAAAGTCCACAACACATGCAAATAGAGAAACACGGTGCACATAGAGAAACGTGCTGCAAAACTCCACAACAGCTGCAAATAGCACATACCAGGCCTAGCGATCTCAAGCCCCTTCTGCGATGATTTGAATTTTAACCAGCAATAATTTATAGCGCATCACACATAACCGACGTGCTGTAATAAGATTAGCTAACGCCTCATTTAAAAAAAACAAAAAACAACTTGTTTAACACCTATATCTCTTCTCATTTTTTTTCAATAAGTATGGGCCACAAGAGAAATATTAAGAAATAAATTAAGGTTTAATAGTGTTATCAGAACATGTTGAAGTATAGCTCTCATCGCTGAGTTTTTAGTTTCACTTTCTGCAGTGAATAACTGACTGGGATTTGAGACATAAAATCAAGTAAATTATTAAAAAATATATTATTTATTACTAAATCTAAAAGTATCCTAATCGTCATCATCATCATCATTCAGATCATCGCAGAAGGGGCTTGAGATCGCCAGGCCTGGTATGTGCTATTTGCATGTGTTGTGGACTTTTGCAGCGCATGTGTTGTCAAACTGATGAAGATGTTTTCTTTATTTGCTGGTGTTTTTTCTATTTGCATGTGTTTTCTTCATTTGCAGTGCATTGAGCTCTCTCGGCCACCATATTTTCCCCTTTATTTGTAATGACCTTTTGTGGAAAAAAAAAAGAAAAAGAAAAAAAGCAGAGTCAAACCTGTTCATACACACATAGTAATTACATGACTGCCATTTTCTATCTTGATTACTGTTCTTTTAATGTTCTTCTTTGTTGATTTGAAGCTGATGTGTATTTGCGATCATATAGTTTGTGATCAGATGGCTGTAGTTGATTATTTTGGGTCACTCTCTGTTTCTTCTCCACTCACATTCTGATAACAATCTTTGTCCTTTGGAGAGGTCAGACGGTGAGCTGTGTATCTATTTAAAATTCCTGTGGGAAGGGAAACTGCAAAAAACTCCAGAGGTTTTAGCCTCAAATATCTGATGAGATGGACAGCACATTCAAATGAAAACAGACTGATTTCCTTCCTCCTTTTCTCTCTGTAAAAGATGCAAACTTTGCTTTGACACTTATAGTCTCATTTGCCAGGAGCTACAAATACCTTGAGGGAGTGCGTGACCATACAAAAATATGTCCTGTTTAATGTCAAATACCTTCAGTTCTTTTTTCTTCTTCCCTGGAGTATGTTGTAGTCTTTAGATGTTTGTGGGGCTATTTGGGGTTTCAGAAAACTGAACAAACTGAGGTAGATAATAATTTCTCAGTGATGTGGTTTTCTTGGTTCATATTTTTGTACACATTACATGTAACATGATCTATGTATGGGTGGTATTAATAAGTATAGGTGTCTTCCTCTGCTGTAAATCAGTCTTAATAATATAACACATTTGTTTGTATGTGTGTGTTACAGAAATTGTCCACCCAAAAATAAAAATAAAAAATTTTATCATTCACTCACCCTCATGTTGTTCTAAATGTGCATAACTTTCTTTCAATGAAAAAAAATGATATTTTTAAAAAAATGTAATGGTCATTTTTTTTTTTTTTAGATAGAAAATATAAGTCTGTGTGCTCAAAATTTTGACAGCCACCACATTTGTCATAATTCATTAACAAGTTGTTGTTTTCAGTTGAACCCTTTCAATGAAATGTTTGATCTTGTTCACAGAGCCATTCCAAATAATTCATTCTTGAATTGCACTGATCCAGTTCAAGTTCAATTCACTGACTCAGTTCAGATCAATTCACTGACACTGCAGTTAAAGCAGTTAGAATCCAACTGGAGAGAATCAATCTCAGGAGATAATTACTTAAATTTGGAAAGTTCCTCAAACAAATCTATAGTATGAATTCTTATTGTGATTTGATATCCTTTTTTAAGCTAGAAAGCTTCAGTAACTATTCATTGGCATTTCATTCTTTAAAAATTCTCATTTTTTGTAACAAGAAAAAAGGTAATACAAGTTTACATGACCAATGTAAAGATGACAGAATTTTCATGTTTTTTAAGTTATTTCGACATTATTTCTACATAATATCTCATTATTTCGACAAAAGTCGTTATTTCGACATAATAACTCATTGTATATCAAGTTGCACACAGTGCAACTTCTTCAGTGGCGTAACAGTAGTTTTCACGATTTAATTTAATTTAATTATTTTTATTTATTTATTTTTTTTGCTTTAGTGTTACCATTAGTGTAAATATGTATTTTTTTATATATTTTTTTTTATTTTTTTGTACTGGCTGGTCTGTGGAATGGGTGGACCTCATTAGAAATACTTAATAAACCCTGCAGTCTTAGTATCACACTGTGAAGCTCATTAAAACTCAGAAACTAAATCCAGCTGCCCTGCTACACACACACTATAGAACATAAAACATAACTTTGAGCTTTATGCTTAATGTAGCTCTCTGCTGTTAAACTGTTCACAGTTACAATCATTAAGAGTAAATCACATAAGAGTAACAAAATAATATTTATAGCAGACTATGACTTAAGATTCACACACAGACCTGAGCCACAAAACAGTTATATGTGCTACATATTAGTCTCTTGTTCTTGTCAGTTCCAATGTAGATTACATGTGTTTCTATACCCATCGATGTCTGTCCTAATATACGTTCATAAACGATGCCCATCCCCCCCATCTCTGCATCCTCTTCTTGTTTCCTTTCCTCTTTCTCATTCACCCAAGCATGGTAAATTAAGGCATTGTCTTTGTTATGGTTCATTGAGGAACATGACAGTTTTCCATACAAACAAACCTGCTCCACTAATCAGTTCTCTAATAAGAAGTGCCATGTGTTTGTGAATGAGCGGTTGGATTTCTGTCAGAAAACTATTCCAATAGTGACACAACACGGTATAGCAATGTGTGCAACAAGTGTGCATGTCCTCAGATTTATATAAACTCACTGCCTTCTTGACCAATTCAATGCCTTGAGTTTCTCTGTAGCACATATGTCGTCTTAACTATTAAAGAAATATTATGTGTTCAGAACAAGTTAAGCTGAATTGACAGCATTTATAGCATAATGTTAATTATCACAAAAATGATTTTCAACATCTTTCCTTTTCATAAAAAAAACCTTTGTTACTGCAAAGCACGTACAATAGAAGTGAATGTGGCCAATATGTAAACATATATAATATGTAAGCAGTAGCCTATAGCCACAAGATGCGTCCCAAATGACGCACTATACACAATGCACTTATACTATGTATTATGTACTCAACCATGTAGTTATTTTGTCTGATAAATTTATAGGCTAAGCTTCATGCTTCTGTTCTTAAATCCTCAAAAACAAGGGATGTTTACTGAAAACAAGGGATGAGAGAAAGAGATTTAATTTTTTTGTGGTAATCGATATTATGGACCCTATTTTAACGATCTAAACGCATGGTCTAAAGCGCACGGCGCAAGTGCACTTAGGGCATGTCCAAATCCACTTTAAGAGTTTCACTTCATCCAGTTTAAGAACAGGAAAAATGGTCGGCGCATGGTCTAAAAGGGTTGTCCCTAGTCTTTATGATTAATGGGTGTGTTTTGGGCGTAACATGCAATAAACCAATCAGAGTCTCATCTCCCATTCCCTTTAAAAGCCAGTTGCACTCGCATCATGGCAGATTCGCTATTTACATGGCAGAATTTGCAAGTGGAAAAACTTAACGCTTCTCTAGTGAGGAAATGGATCTGCTCCTGCACGTGGTTAAAGCATGCGAGCAGACCATCTACCGGAAAAGCTGGATTCCACCAAAGCATTTTTATCTTTATGCACACAAGAATAATGTCTTACGTTGTAATCCTTTTATTTGTAATATTTGGCATGTTTGTGTGCTGCTGCGCATCACTGTGCATGTAGCTAATAAGAATAGTGTACGCGTGTTGTGCACCCGCTTATACACTCTAAAAAATGCTGGGTTGTTTCGACCCAAATTTGGGTCAAATATGGAGAAACCCAACCGTTGGGTTAAAAAATGCATTTAAAAATTTAACCCAATGGTTGGGTTTGTCCATTTTTGACCCAAACTTGGGTTGAAACAACCCAGCATTTTTTAGAGTGTAGGCGCATATTACTAATGCGCTCTATAAATAATAAAACAAATATTGCGCCATTGAGACCAGGTTTCAGTTGGTCAATAGTGCAGTTTATTTCAGTTGCCTCAAAATAGTAACACGCCAACAATGCCATGTGTGCACAAATGGGCACAAATGCATTTGCTATTTAAACAACTTGGTGCAGGATGTGAAAATGATAACTGCGTCGGCCTGAAACTAACAAAAAATACTTGCATCACACCTGCCACCACAATGCGCCGGGTGTATGATAGGGCCCTATGTCACAAATTCTGTCAGTTACTAACAAATTTACTTGTATAGACCTGTAATATTAGTTTAAAGGTGCGGTATGTAGGATTGACAGCTAGTGGTCAAAATAGGTACTGCATTCCAAATTCAAAATATTGGAGATCGTTATTTTCCCACCCCTCCTCCTCAGATTCGACGCTCATGCTGGTTGCCAACTTGAGGACACGCAACAGGAGAGAGCGCAATTGACAATGAAAGCCGAGGAGACTTACACACTATAAGTTGATGAGTTGATTTATCCGTGTTTTAATATTCTCTCATTAATAAAGATTTTTAGATGGATGCCGAGGCTTTTTAGGTTGGGTAAAATCTGCGTTCTCTGACCCAGTTTGTTTGTTGGCTTCCATGGCTGCAATACGCTGTGTCGAAATACTATTGTTGTAACTGCAACTTGCGGTATCACACAGATCAAAACAAAAACAGACATTCTGACACAGAATGCACATTTCTAAGTAAAATAACTGGCTGTAGCATTGTTTTTTAGAAACAAGTATGTGAACTTAGCTTCCTAAATATCTGTAAACTTATTATGGTATGTTTATGCTTTAAGTGAAAAACTTACATACAGCACCTTTAAGTCATTACCTTTGTTGTTATTTTTGGTCAGAGGTCAGTTTTCATGCTTTGTGACACAAAATTTGTAGTTCTAAGCATTTTCTCATATTGCAGGTATCTTTCATCCATTCAGGAATTATTAATCCTGCAACTGTATTTAAAAATGACAATAGACAAAAATTACTTGGGAGCTTGGAAATCTTTAATTGTTATCTTACTCTCTCATTTTCTCTGTGTAGTTCTTCCTCTCTCCTAACCTTCTTTGATAGCTAATGACTGAAAATGCTTTTGAAATGTCACTCCAATCAAGGTTTGGCTCAGTGAGTCAGACTCCAATTGAGTTATTAATTTATCTTCCCCTGCAGTTAAACTTCAAATCACAACAACATAAATGCTCTCAAATGTCAGCAAATAAACCATTAAAACATCTGTCTGGAGAAGCAAGTCTGGGAGGTTTCCTGTTTCTATTGTGTGTGGAATTATCACCCTCATCATTTTTATTTCCTGTGATATATTAAAATATCACATGGTCGATGGTGACTTTTACTTCCGAATTGAATCAAAGTCCTACTGGGGAATACAGGTCGATGATTTTCATATTTAGCTTGCCATATTATGCCATATTATCAGATATCAGAACATATATCTCCATATCCTGTTCTGTTCAGCAAGGCACATTTTTAATAGTCTAATAAAATTTCTATGATAAGGATGCCCATATGCGCAAAATAAACCAAAAAAACAAAATAGCTAAACCTAAAAAAACGAATACACAGTCTCTAAAACATCAAGTTCTGGAGATGGAGAAAATAATGATGAACAAATTGCACAACATCCCAGTAGATGGCGATCTACAGACATAGTAATAAGTTTCCATGGTGACTCCTGGATTCAGCACTCTGCTGAGAATGTATATATGTGTTCACCATAAAGGCGCACCAACTTGCAGACCACATTTATTTTTTTTATATTATTTTTTTTCTTGTAAAAAATAAGCGTAAATCATGTTTGATTTAAACAACTCAGTTTTAGGTCACGGTAAGTAAACCCAGCTTTCAGGAATAACCTCTGGTATCCACCTTATTCTTAATGTAAGAGAGGGCGAAACCATTTTTAACTTGAATGTGCAAGGCTTCCGATGTCAGCTGCTGCTGTTTCTTTAGCTGTATTTAGGTATTTGTTATCTTATGACTTTATTTTATATTAGCATTATCATAGACATACTGGTTTGTAGTGCAAATAGTTTTAATGTTACTGCTCTTTGTTTTTCTACTTAAAAATAGAGCTAATCAATCGGAAGACTTGCACACACACAGAAGACACTTCTCTATTGAAAAATAGCTTGCCAAAAGAGTAGTATGTTTGAATTCACAATATTAATTAAAGCTACTGTCCACGATTTTTGGCCCTCTAGCGATTAATAAACAGAACTGCACGCATCATGTGGAGGAACATTCTAGCCGGAGGTACTTTTTTCCATGTATGTATATGGCGAGTCACACAGTTACTGTGATGCTCTGCGGCGGGTCCTACCAGTCCGGTCTGAAATAGTCCAAATATAAACACTTATTATAAGTGTACTATAATGATTCAGGATAAGACAAAAACACGGTTTGGAAACGGTTTGTATATTCTCATTATATAATTTTTGTAAATTTTGAACACAAAAAAAGTTGCGGACTGCAGCTTTAAAGTCAGCATTACAGAAGATACGATAGTCTTTTCTTCCATATTGTGATGGGGGGGGGGGTGGTACCTTATTGGCACTGAACTTGAACTCATGTTAATCCTTACATCTACTACAATAAAATATATTGTCAGTCTCGAGAATATTTATTAGTGAATAAAACATAGATCCACCTTTAAGCATTGTTTGAACTAATGGACTGGTGGTAGAATTTTTGATAAGTGTGCCAGAGGTTCTGGGTTCTAATCAACCCTTTTATAGTTTATTTTTCTTTTTCTTTTTTTTCTTATTAAAACCAAAAGTGTTCGTCACTGATTACATACCAAGAGCAGGGACACGTTTTTGCGCATTTATGTTTTGTGATTTCACCGGAACGAATAGAGTCTCTGCAACAGCATTTAGCGATAGATTGAAGCGCTTATCTGTGTGAAGGCTACGCAGTGTACACAAGCAGCACTGTTGCCTTTCACCACTGATAACAGCGGCAACAAGCACTCATCATGATTTCCAAAAAAATAAAAAAAAAATAAAAATAAACAGCATGAGGGAGGAGACGTAATTGCAAGAGGTAGGGGAAGTTATTTTGATTAAACATTACAAGGGAACATGAATTATTTACACTGAAAAATCACAACTGCTTTAAATAATTTCATGATATTGTTTTAAAGGATTAGTCCACTTTCAAACTGGTGACGCATTCATTCTGTAAGTTGAATAGGGAAGGTGTAGGACATACAGGGTAAGCTTTTTGAAGAATGCGGAAGTGCGGTCTGGCGGCAGCAATTGCGAGGCGATCATTTGTGTTTATAAACCATATACATTTTATTTATTTATTTTTTTTGAAAATGACAGATCATTTCGCTAGATAACACCCTTTTGTTAGATAACCGTTAGATTGATTCCATGCAGTCGGAGGATATCAAATTATATTTGATATTTTGAGTCGATTTTATATTTTATTGTTTTCATTTGTCATGTGTCTCCTAGCAGCAAGGCACATGTTTCTGTGTGAGTTTGTTCTGTTCGTAATGACTTGAAAGTCTGAAATTCTGGTAGTGTGTGATCCTCAGTCATTTAATGTATGATGCCCAGTTTTTCCTCTGTAAATATTTACAAAGTCAGCAAGTGTATGATGCCTAGTGTTTTAAAATCTGTTCAGATTTTAAAAGTCGTCTACTCTAGTGTATTCCAGCCTTAAATGTTAACTGGTAAAAGGATTCACATTCACTCATCTGAGCTTACAATAGTGTCTTTACAGTTTATGCTGTCATAAGAATATGCTTAAGTCTGGAATACACATAACAACTTTTGCTCAGATTTTTGCCCCTATTTGCAGTCTGGACGAATCGACAATAGTTGCCAAAAGTTTGTGCCACTGCAGATTTTGGGCAATGGAAACTGATAGGATTCCCAGAAAATCATGTAGCTTATGATAGGCAGAGACTCCTTTTTTTTAGCTTCAGACTATGATTTGATTGATATCAAACTATCAGACTATGAAACATGTTTGATATTTTGAGCCAGTTTTAGAACACATATCGTGTATGACGCGTTGCTACTGAATACAGTACATTACAGTACTGTCATATAAACTGACCAGCCAATGGAAATCAAGGTCCAAAGACCGGTGGCAATCGCATCAGAGCTTAACTAAACATGTAAGTACTGTTAGCTTCTCTTGAGATAGTTAGCAGACCGCATTCTGAGGTAAATCTTGATTCATTCAATTTTAAAGTTAATATTCATTATCATCCAGCACTCAACGGGATAAGTGAATAAATAGTCTGAACATCAATAGTTTTGAGCTACTATGGCTATCTTCTGTGAATCTGTCATGTGTTTCCTTGTGTTCTGAATGATTTGAAAGTCTGGTAGTGTATGATCCTCAGTCGTTTATGATGCCCAGTTTTTCTCTGTAACCATTTAAAAAGTTGGCAAGTGTATGATGCCTAATGTTTTAAAAATCTGTTCATAATAATCAGAATGATTACCGAATAACATGCATATTTTCCGTAGCCTACCGATATACAATGTCAAAAGCTAGAAATAATGGTTAAAATGTTTAAATTTTTTTTTTTTAATCTTTTCAATTAGTTACCACCAGTCCAAATAAATGTAATGTACCATAAAACAAACTGTCTGTTCGGTTTGAACCCATTGGATTCTTGCTTGTTTTTTTGCGTGCAGTGAGTCTAACACCTCAATTTGTAAAACACCCACAAGCTTAGCAACTTGTCATGAGTTTTGATTTGGTGGGGCTGTATTGGTACAGGTTTTTCACTGTGAGGCTTTTGGACCTCTTTTGTATTGTTCTTTTGGAAAACCCCAGCATGACATCAGCATGGTGTGGTTCAGATTGACTTTGCCATAAGAGTCAATTAGAGACTCTCCCACATGTACTGTGGGTTAGTGCATTTGATCAGAAGAAGGTCTGGAAATGATTGTTGTTGTGTGGCTTGTGTTTCAAAGAGACTTTTGATTTTGGAGCATTTTAACTGTCCACCCCCCTAAAGTTCAGACGCTATGGCTCTGTTTCACTCTTTCTTTCTCTTTCTTTGTCCCTGTCTCTCTAGGCCACAGATCATGTATAACTGTTTTGCTTGATATGTCTTGTGAGCTACGCCTTAATGATGTACAAAACATTGGCATAATACAGTACATTGTTTTTTCCATTCAATTCCTGTCTCCATCTCTGTCTCTCACATTCACGTCAGGCTCTGTGTGTGTGTTTCATCCTAATACAAGTGACTCTTAAAGATTTTAAAGTAAATAATTCACCCCAAAATGAAAAATGTCATTATTTACCCACCCTCATATTGTTCTAAACTCAATTCTTGCCATATAACGGTAGTTCATTGTGACCAGGTGCTGTCAAGTTCCACAAAGGAGAAAAACATTAAAAGGATCATAAAAGTCATCCATATGACTCTGTATTCCAACACCTCTCAATCCAAACAAGGTTTTATCAATTTACATAAATTCCCATAATCGATCATTGTTTAAATGAACGATTAATTAATTGATTAATCGCTAACCTTAACCTCTTAAATCTGAAGCAGGAGGGCGCTACTAAGTTATCACGTTACTTAACCACTTGCTTACACAGAATAGGGGTCATTTTAAAGCTTAGAAGCTTGGCTTATAGTGAATATGACCATCACTTAACAAAATGCTTTTAAATTTGCTGATGTATTAGAAGAGCTCTATTTTTATAACATTAAACAAATAACTGCTTCACCTAAAAATGTGATCTGTAAAATCATACATAACAGGTTGAATTGTGTCATAATCGTTGAAACCTCTCAAAGCAGAATACAACAAGCACATTTGTTTCAGTTAGAGACCAAACTTAACCAAGTATTTGTATGAAAAAGGGCTTTTGCACCAAGGTTTTTATTTGTAACTTTGTAAAACATTATTAAAACCATAGTAGATCACATATCTTTACTTAGAGCAGGTGGTCTCAAGCACAAGACAATATGTAGATCACACGGTGACAT
This sequence comes from Chanodichthys erythropterus, assembly GCF_024489055.1. Lineage (NCBI taxonomy): Eukaryota > Metazoa > Chordata > Actinopteri > Cypriniformes > Xenocyprididae > Chanodichthys > Chanodichthys erythropterus. The sequence continues at coordinate 20,144,411 of NC_090232.1, forward strand.
GCTGCTTGGCTAAAGCTATAGAACTTCTGGGATCTGAACGCATTGCGATCATGACAGTTTTCCTACATCATTTAACAGTTCAACCAATGGAAACTGAATCTCGGATGTGGTGGGTATAGTGCAGGGATGGACAACTCCGGTCCTGGAGGGCCAGTGTCCTGCAGAGTTTATCTCCATCCCTGATAAAAACTCACTTGCCTATAACTTTCTACTAATCCTAAAGACCTTGATTAGCTGGTTCAGGTGTGTTTGTTTAGGGTTGGAGCTAAACTCTGCTGGACACTGGCCCTCCAGGACCGGAGTTGTCCATCCATGGGACGATGTGTAGAGACCAATCAGACACTGTTTTACAGCTGGAGTGTGCTTGGATTGGTTTGATCACTCAGGCTGACATGTTTTGATTTACCATGCACCACTGAATAGGAGCACACAGCTGAAACAGTGCTGGAAGATCATCACTTCTCAACCAGGATATCACAATTTGTTGTTTATTCTACACTCTAAAAAATGCTGGGTTGTTTCAACCCAAGTTTGGGTCAAAAATGGACAAACCCAACCATTGGGTTACATTTTTAAATGCATTTTTTAACTCAACGGTTGGGTTTGTCCATATTTGACCCAAATTTGGGTTGAAACAACCCAGCATTTTTTAGAGTGTATGTACATTTATTGTGGCATTTACATAAGTAAGTAGTTCTTATGATCAGTAAAATCACTTTTTTTTTTTTACCCTTGGCTAATTATGTTTCGAAATAAATGACTAGCCTACCTAATGCATTGCATGACTTGAAGACATTTGTGCCCGGTTTCACAGACAAGGCTTAAGATCAGTCACAGGCTAAAATGCATGTTTGACCTGTCTTAACTGAAAGCAACTTGCACTGACATATCTTAAAATATAGTTGTTTATAGTTGTTCAGTTGTTTTGTCTCAAGATACACACCAGTAATTTTTCTAAGGTATACATTTATAAAAGTTACTTAAATGTCCTAATTTAACTAAGGCCCCTAATTTAACTAAGGTTCAATCTAAGCCCTCATACACCAATTGGTCTGCGCAGCGCCGCTTCAAGTCGAACACACCAAGGCCTGGTTTCACAGACAGGGCTTAGATTAAGCCAGGAGTAGGCCTTAGTTAAATTAGGGCATTTAAGAAGCTTTCCGATGTCGAACACACTGGTTACTGTTAATATTATACGTAACTACTGCATGCGCATCATTTTTCCCCTTGTGTCTGCTGCACGTGTTTTGCGCATGAGCCTTACGCACCTCAAAACGTCTCGGTTACATATGTAACCCTCGTTCCCTGAAGGAGGGAACGGAGACGTACGTCAGTAGTGACCGACGAATTGGGATATCGCTTAGAGAGATCTATCAGCTTCGTGTGAACTAAAACAAGCCAATGGAATTGGCGTGCGATATTTGCATAATGCGCACCGCCTCCGACAGGTGTATATAAATAGGAAGCAGATGCAATCGCACTTTGTTTTTCGCTGAGGAGACAACTGGTGTCCGCACAACAGCGAGGGTACAGAAACTGTGACAACGGGACGTACGTCTCCGTTCCCTTCTTCAGGGAACGAGGGTTACATATGTAACCGAGACGTTCCCTTTCAGTCGGTCACGTTCGGCGTACGTCAGTAGTGACCGACGAATTGGGATCCCAAATAAAGCGCCACAGTTACGAAACCCCTTCCAGTGCTCAACGCGAGCTCTAACCACCCATAGCACCGGAGGACTGGAGAAGGGGGCGAGCTCACGCCAAGGAGTTTACTGCTATTTCACCTCATACCCACTAAGTAAACTATACTACACTGGGGAAGCGAACCCGAGGGGGACGCTGCGGAGGCCACTACCTACCCAATGGGGGAGGAGTTTACGTGGAGAATACACATATGAACTGGCCCGGGGGGCAGTACGCATATGGAGTCCCTGGGATGGTTCCACCTGAGTAGGGGAAGACACATCTGACAGGTGACAGCAGAGCTGGCTCTGCAAAGGGAAAGACACGGACTCAGCCCGTAGGGAGATTTAAACCGTGGATAATTACACATATGGGACCGCTCACGTAGAGGAGTCATGACATATGGGCCCCAGCCAACAGACAGCATCAGCGACGGATGTAGGCCTGGCATCAGACACTCTGCAATGTCCGAGCCGAAGGGGGAGGCGGAGGAACTCGACAGGGTTCGCCAAGCGGGGAATACGACTGGAGTAAAGATATGCACGTATCTGGCCCGGGGGGCGGGAATGGCATTGCAAGCCGACACTTAGAGCGGGTTCAACGCGTCTACCGGCTAGTGGAAGCGAGTACACGGGAAGATACCGGCTCTACACGTAGGCTATAAAACCTAGCGAACGTGTTAGGTGTCACCCAGCCCGCAGCTCTACAAATATCTGTCAGCGAGGCGCCGTGAGCCAGCGCCCAGGAAGAGGCCACTCCTCTGGTGGAGTGGGCTCTCAACACGAGCGGGCAAGGCACGCCCTGGGATTCGTACGCCAAGGCGATGGCATCCACTATCCAGTGGGCCATCCTCTTCTGTTGGCCTCCATAACAGATGAAGAGCTGATCTGAGGTCCTGAAGCTTCACGTTCTGTCCACGTACACAGAGCAAAGCTAGGGCTGGGTCTGCCTCCTCCGAAGGCAGCGCTTGCAGGTTCACTACCTGATCGCTGAAGGGAGTGGTAGGAACCTTGGGCACATATCCAGGCCGGGGTCTCGGGATGACGTGAGAATCACCGGGCCCGAATTCTAGGCATGCTTCGTTGACCGAAAATGCATGCAGATCCCCTACCCTCTTAAGGGAAGCCAATGCAACCAGAAGAACCGTTTTGAGAGACATTAGTTTCAGGTCGACTGATTGCAAAGGCTCAAAGGGATGACCCCGGAGAGCTGTGAGAACCAGGGTCAGATCCCAAGAGGGTACGGAGGAAGGGCGAGGAGGATTCAGTCTCCTCGCCCCCCTCAGGAACCTGACGATCAGATCGTGTTTCCCCAGGGACTTACCCTCAACTGCGCGGTGATGTGCAGCGATAGCGGCAACATACACCTTCAGGGTGGAGGGAGACAGCCTTCGCTCCAACCCTTCTTGCAGGAAGGAAAGCACGGATCTTACCGAGCATAATCGGGGGTCCTCTCGGCGAGAGGCGCACCATTCGACAAACAGGTTCCACTTCAGCGCATAGAGACTCCTAGTGGAAGGAGCTCTAGCGGAAGTGATGGTGTCTACGACCGCTTGCGGGAGATCACTCAGAACCTCCGCATCCCGTCCAGGGACCACACGTGGAGGTTCCACAGGTCGGGACGCGGGTGCCATAGGGTGCCCCGTCTCTGAGTCAGGAGGTCCTTCCTCAGAGGAATCGGCCAGGGAGGGGCTGTCGCGAGGAGTGTGAGGTCCGAGAACCAGGTCCGAGTGGGCCAGTACGGCGCCACTAACAGAACCTGCTCCCCGTCCTCCCTGACCTTGCACAGGAGTTGTGCGAGAAGGCTCACTGGGGGAAACGCATATTTGCGCAGACCCGGGGGCCAGCTGTGTGCCAGGGCATCCGTGCCGAGCGTGCCGCCGGTCAGGGAATAGAACCACTGGCAGTGGGCAGTTTCTGGGGAGGCAAACAGGTCTACCTGAGCCCCGCCGAAATGCTGCCAAATCAGCTGGACCGCCTGGGGGTGGAGCAGCCACTCCACAACAAGAGATGGCGGGCGAGTTGCGACATGCGATGGGAGCGTAGACCTCCTTGATGGTTGTTGTACGCAACGGCCACAGTGCTGTCCGAGCGGACCAGTACGTGCTTGTCTGACAGCAGCTCCTTGAAGCGGCCAAGTGCAAGACATACTGCTAGCAACTCCAGGCAATTGATATGCCAATGCAGCTGAGGCCCCGTCCAAAGACCCGACACTGCATGCCCATTGTACGTGGCCCCCCATCCCGTGGCGGAGGCATCTGTGGAGACCACAGCATGCCTGGACACTTGTTCGAGGGGTACTCCGGCCCGCAGGAGACCTGAGACCTTGTGACCTGGAGTTTGAGGAAACTGCTCTTTTTGTGATAAAGTGGGTACCGCTGGACTCCGGAGAGCCAGCGGCGGTAGATGGACAGACAACACAAATTCCCCCCGGCCCTCCTCCGGGGGTGGGACAGCAGATGGAATACTCTCCCGAAGAGCAGGAACCTTCCCCTCCAGGTCGCCCGTCTCAGGGCCGAGTTTTCCTCGACCGTTTACCACCTGGCTTGGCAGAGACGGGCTGGGCACCACGTCCGCGACCGGCACCCTGCTGTTTGGCTGGTGTTGGCTGCTGCTTTGCCGACTTAGCAGGGGCGGAGGACGACGCGGGCTGGTGCCCTCGGCGACGAGCGGGCTGAGGCTGAGCATGACATATTTGATAGTCTTAGCCTGCTTCTGTGCAGCGGAGAACTGTTGGGCAAAGCTCTCCACGAAAAGGCCGACCGGAGACACGGGGGAGTCCAGGAACCGATGTTTGTCGGTTTCCCTCATGTCTGCCAAGGTCAGACAGAGGTGGCGTTGCTGGACTACAAACGTAGACATCGCGTGACCAACAGAACGCGCTGTCACCTTCGTTGCCTGGAGGGCAAGGTCAGTGGCAGCGCGCAGCTCCCCAAGCAGCTGTTGGTCAGGACCTTCCTGGGGCATTTCCGACAGCGCCTTTGCCTGGTAGACCTGCAAAAGGGCCATCGCATGCAGGGCGGAGGCAGCCTGCCCACAGGCTCTGTAAGCCTTCTCAGTCAGACCGGCTGAGAACTTACAGGCCCGGGACGGGAGGCGCGGCTCACCACGCCAGCCAGTGGCCGTTGGACACAGCTGCATCGCAACAGACCGCTCGACTGGTGGGATCCTCGCGTATGGGAGGTAAAGGTGGACTTCCCCGCCGTCCAGGGAGGTAAAGGTGGACGAGGGACCAGGCCTTGCACGAACACTATACGGTGCTTGCCAAGACCTGGTCACCTCATCGTGCACTTCCGGGAAGAAAGGCATTGGGGCGGGACGCTGGGTTTGACCAGCGCGATCCCCCCCAAGTACCAATCATCCAGCCGAGATGGGCCGGGACAGGGTGGAGGGTTCCACTCAAGCCCGACACACAAGGCGGCCCGGGAAAGCACAGCCATCAACTCGGGATCTGATTCGGGATCCCGAGGACCCTGGCTCACCTTCCGATGCAGAGAACGACATCTGCTCCGCTGCAGGCGCACCAAAGGTAACGGCTGGACAGTCCGTAGAGGGCCCAGTGGAAACCAACGGCGGCACGATGGGTTGCGGTGCTGATGAGGCGGCAGGGGCCCGCGGAGCGTTTCCGCTTGGCGGGGAAGCCCTAACCATAATCCTCAGGTCACCCTTTCTATACACCGCCGAACCATCATTCCGACCGGGGCCGGAAAAAACGGTCGAACGGGGCATAGGGGAGGGGACCCCCGCTTCCTGAGACTTCAGGAAGGAGAGTCTAGACCTCAGCACCGCGATAGTCATGTTCCCGCAATGGGAACATGTACCATCCACAAAAGCTGCTTTAGCGTGCTGAACGCCCAAACACGAGATGCAGCGATTGTGCCCATCAGCAGGGACCAGGGAACGACCGCACCCAGTAACGCACAGACGAAATGACATACTGTCAGGGTTCGTCTGTAAAGCTCTTTTAGAAGGGGAATGTCAGCTCACTCGTGCTGAAGCACACAGGGAGTGACGCGATGTGCTCAGGTACACCACTCCCTGAACACACAGAGGAACCGGCCCAAATCGCAACACACACACACACTTTTAGTAGTGTTGCTGTTAGAACAGCAGTTGAGAGCTTATAGCTCGGCTCCCCGGGACTCGCGACCTCGCTGGAGTGCCTTTTCACCAACACAGACAGCTCGCTCTTAATCCTCTTCTGAGGCAGTTTTAGTTGAGAAAAGAAGAAAGTCTTCTGAAGCAGGACACCAGTGTATGGCTCCGAAGCGAAAGACAGAGTGCGATTGCATCTGCTTCCTATTTATATACACCTGTCGGAGGCGTTGCGCATTATGCAAATATCGCACGCCAATTCCATTGGCTTGTTTTAGTTCACACGAAGCTGATAGGGCTCTCTAAGCGATATCCCAATTCGTCGGTCACTACTGACGTACGTCGAACGCGATCGACTGAAAGGGAACTGTGCACTCTAATAATGACCTTACTTTAATAGACCATCGGTATGTTTTATGGATTCAATTATTATTGACAATTAATTGATCATCGATTATCAATTAAACGTCAATTAATCGTTAGCGTCCCTTAATAGTTGCTCAAATTTTTGGTCTGTTCTAGTGATGCAGCAAAATTAACTTTGTACTGAAGTGCTGAAAGTGAAATTAAAGTTTTCATTTAGCTGAAAACCCAAACTGAAAATCAGTGATAAATCAGTTTCAGTGATAAAATTTGGCTAATTTAAGTCATTATGCTGTTAAGATGTTGTGTTCTCAGGTAATAAATGTAACCAGTTGTAGTTCTTTCGCTATGAGCAGTTCTCAATATTTTAGCCTAACAAATGTAAAAATTGCTCCTCTAACATAATTTTGAAGTGCTTTCACACTGCTGATTTACTTTTTGTAGCTTATCCATGTTGTATGCACGAAATAGACACTGACATAGTCAAAACCTGTCATTTGAGAAACACTAATGTAACAGCACCGTTTCAGTCACTGATTTTGGGTCTCAAAAATGATTTCGTCTGAAATAAAAAATTTTTTTTTTTTACTGTTTCGTCTGAATATTTTCTGTGTTTCTCACACACACAAATCATCATGTGACTATTGTTAGACTTGGAATATAAAGTACAATTCGTATGGACTGCTTTTATTGTGTTTTTGTTGGATCGGGTGTTTATTGTCCATTTTAGAATTTGACAACTTTTGATCACTATGAACTATACTTATAATGACCTTTTGCCCCACTTAATACCAATAATACCATAAAGATATGTTATGACATAAAGGTGAGTAAATTACAGTGTTTTAATTTTTTGGGTGAACTATTTTTTAAGGAATGAAAATATTTGCCCTTATATGGTCAATATGACCTTAAATTTCACCCCTCTTTGACTTTGCAATGACTTTCTATATGATTCTAGTAAATGAATATATTCATTGTTTTGATTTGAGCTCTCTGGAGTGCTATAATAGCCCTGATGATTATAGGCTATGGACAGATTTGATTGGTGCTTAATTCAGATGGTGTTTAGGTTATGCCTAATCATTTACGGCCACTGCTGACAGGCCTAAACATCTTTCAGGCTCACATTCCACAAACTGCTCCCAAGAGTAAGCCTATTTAATCATTAGCAACCACATTATTAGCATTCTGAAGTTACAAAAGCAGCTTTGGAGGCGGAATGAGCTCCTCTTGATATTTTGATGGAGAGAGAGAGAGCGTGTGTACTTATGACCGGCAGTTTATTTCAAGCAGACAGTTTAGACTGATATACAAACACAAACACACATAGCCTCACCATCACACAAGGACCTCAACTGGAGAGGTAGATGTGTGTGTGCGTGTGTATATCTGGAATATTTTTATTGATTAATTCGAGTAACCTTTAGTAAATAAGTAGGCCTTTTCTTGGCACAGTATTTCCTCTTCTTGTTATTTTAAAGAGGTATTTACATCAATAATAAAAATTCAAAACAACACTGACATGAAACTACTTTTCAGCAGTTAATTAAAAATACCTTCCTTCAACATTAATCAGAAGAGTTTGTGTTGTGTTTAGCAAAAGCACGCAAGTGCTGAACGCTAAAAGTTTGTTATTCTTTGTCATTTGTGATGTTAGTTAGTCTCGTGATGTCTTGCACTCTCTCTTTCTCTCAAACTCACACGCAGTATGTGTGTGTGTGTGTGTGTGTGTGTGTGTGTGTGTGTGCACACAAGAGCACCAGGGCCTTTAAATGAGACTCATATAGTTTGCTGGCTGCCCAAAACACAGTGGTCTTCATCATTTCTCTTGTACTCAAATGTTTAAAAGTGTCTTATTGAGGAGCATTTGGACAGCCAAATGTCTCTCTGTGTGTGTTGCCACACTTTCTGTGGACCTTCTGTGGAAAATATCAATTCAAGGGAATGTTTGGAAGTGTATTTCAGCTTTCAGTGTGTGTGGTTTTGTTTTGTTCCTGGTTTGCTGTTTATATTTTGTGTGCATACAGACCATATGTATATATATTAGTAGTATGTAGACTTCTGAAATGAGATGGCAAAGTTATTTTTAATTTATTTATTAATTTTTAAAGTTCCATTTCCATTTGCAACCACATGACAGGGATGCATCACTTTATATTACTCAGTAAACTTAAAAATTATGATTTAAGTATAAGGGTTTACTCAAAAATGTTGAGCTACACAAAAACAAAACTAATCTCCTCATTCAGAAAATGTAATTGTTTAAGTTGCATCAATGATTTAACAGACTTTAACTGCAGCGTACTCAATTTTTATAAGTTAGTAGTACTGTTCGGGTTTACAGTGCACCTATAGGGTAGCTCCAAACTTATGCAGTGCTACTGTGTACGTTTATATTAATGTAAATTTATTGCAACCAACTCACATCCAAAGGCTTATGAATTATGTATTTTTTAGACCATTAGTCAATAAATCTATGGGTGTCATGAGCAGGGACGTGCACAGACGTTTTGGGGGGCAGGGGCTCAAGTGGAAAAAAGGGCACTTCTCATAATTATTTATTTAAAAAAATAATGAACCCTTAAATATATCAAGACAACTCTGACTTCCCTTACACTCATGCAATTGTTTTATAATCCACAGATTTCTACAAAATAATTAATTCACACAGAGACCATGGTCTTCTTTAGTATTCACTAGGTTCATCACAAGAGAAGTCAACAACAACTATTTTCAAGTAGCTATATTTAGAATAAATGACTGCACCTAGGAGAGGGACATAGTTTCACTAATAATTTGTTTATTTTGCACAAATCAATAAATCGTTTTAATTTTTTGGTGTTATTGGAATACTTCTTTCATGAAGTGGACAATTTTAAGATTTTACAATTTTAAGGTCCATTTAAGGTCTTTTACTCTAATGGAAAGAAAACTTAACCCTAACCCTACACATTTAGATGGAGTTTGTTTTAAGCCTACTACCCTCCGTCTGTAGATTTCTTCTAAATTAACCAAAATAAGCTTATCTGCATATTTAAACACATCAAGATTTTTTTTTTCCTGAACTGTTAATACATTATATATTATAACAAACGCCTGCAGAAGACGCCAAAAGCGTGCTGATTTTTGTTGTTAGACAGCACAGCATGATCAAATCCACGATCAAAGCCAACCATGATTAAAAATATATTAGATAAATAATAATATTCGCCCACTTCTTTGTGATAGAAATGCTACAGCCACTGTAATTTCTTCAACAGGAATATGTGGACATCAAACATGCAAAGACAGAGCGAGGGTTTAAACTTCTATTGATGTATTATCTTGTGTAAGCGTAGATTTAAGAATAGCATTATGTAGCTAATGCTGTATTATGATTTTTAAATAGTTTTACAAATCATGCATCCTTAGAAAACTGTCTAATAATGTGGTTCATGGATGTGCGTCCCCAACCGATATGTTTACCATGGTTCAAAACGCAATGCATAGCACAATAAAATAATTGAAATTATATTATAACATAAATTTCATTAGTATCAAATCAGGCAGATGTGTTGATTGTGGTCAAACGATTAATGCAGCGTTAAATGTATAAATAACCCTTAAATAGACAAAACTTTCAGGTTTGTGAACATAGGCTAGCCTACCTGAAAGAAATGCACGGGTTGCATCCATCTAGAGCTTTTTTTCTTTTTCGCTTCTTATCGCCAGACAGCAGTTGCATTTTTGCGGGAATAGTTTTCAGCCAGCAGCAAACTCGAGGTGAGGTGGGGCGTGGCGCGCAAGCGTGCGTGAGTGCATGAATGGCTCGTCGCGGAGTGAGGGCATCTGAACTCGACAAAGCCGACCTGATATAGTATTTTTTATTTTTTATTTTTTTATACAGTAAATATATTTGTTTGACAGGGAAGCTGTGCGCAAACAGGAATATATATTCATTTATTTTAAAAAAAAAAAAAGCACCCCAGAAAAAAGGGCACTTTCTCTCGAGGAAGAAAAAGGGCAGGGGCTCAAGCCCCTTTTTTGTCTATGTGTGCACGTGCCTGGTCATGAGGGATGAGCCTCAGATGTGATATGTTGATGTCCCAGTGGATTCTTTACTATGTCCATTTTCACCAGTCCAGCCCCATTCAGGCCCATTTGCAGACCAACTGCAAACATTTTTGTTTAGCAAAATAAAAGCATGTTAACCAATCACAGCAAAGGCCACAGTCAAAAGAGATGTTGCCTTCCTCTGAAACTTTATTGTTGCTGTCCTCAGGTCCTCAGTGTCACATGAACCTTTATCATTATGATATGCTGATTTTGTGCTCAAGAAATATTTCTTATTAATATCAATGTTGAAAACTGTTTTTTTTTTTTTTTTCCCAATATATTTGTGGAAATTGTATTTTTTAGGATTCTTTGATAAATAGAAAGTTCAAAAGAATAACATATAAAAATTTTAAAAAAATATATATATATTTGCAACATTCTGAATGTCATTGTCACTTTTTTTAATCAAGTAAATTCATCCTTTCTCAATAAAACTATGCTGTTAATTTCTTTTTAAAAAGTATGTATATATATGTATATATGTCTGTCAGTAAATGAGTAAATCAATCAGATTGAAAATCTTTCACTATCTTTTCAAAACATGCAGTTTTGCAGTTCTCTATATCTATATCTCTGTTACTGATTGAGAATAAGCTATGAATGAGATTCATATGACACATGTATGTGTGTACACGGTTGTCATAAAAGCTCAACTGATCAGACTCAACCCAGCTTGTTCCACTCAGCAAAGCCCATGATGAAAGCATCATTGTAATTCTCACTGTTTGTGTACCTGCGGTGTAGGTTTTCAGTGTATGTGTTCCAGCCACACTTGTTACTTGTGTGAAAGAGAAAGGGAATGTGTAATTGATTGTAATTGAGGGATAAACCAAAACGAACTCTGGGCTTAAAATCTTAACCACACCCGTGATGTCATCTAAATGACATCAGTATTCCCAGACCATTGCAGCTTGCTCCTCAGTAAGTCTATGTGTGTCTTTTTGTTACACTATATACTGTAAATGTGTGTATGGTTTTATGGCTTGTTTTTGGGTAAATTACACATTATCATGTTTTCAGGACAGCCCTTTTGCCACATTCTTGTTTAATGTTTTTGTTAGCAGTTCCCATAGTAATATTAAGAGAGTGTCAGAATTTGCAGTTCTGCACCTCATATCTTGAAAGTCCCCCTGTAATCAGTAATTTCATCCCTTAAAACTTATCTTTGATCACCAAATGTACATATTTAAATGTTTTTTTCCTGTGAAAAATTTTTAATGCCTTAAAATAGCTTGAATGTAACTCTACACCCTTGCCTCATTTAATATACACGGATCTTTGGATATGATAATTAGCCTCGCCTCCACTCACTCGCACAAGCTCAGACGAGATCCACTTGGTCAACTTACTGAGGTAAATGCTGCACAATGGTATGGCTTTTTACAATGTCGGACACATAACAGTAATTGATATGATAAGCGGTTTGCTTGACTGCATTATCAAACAGCTAATAATATGTTGCTAATGTTACACAAAACATGTTCACATTCACGAGTCAGCTGCCTTCTAACAATCAGTATCCTTACTAGTGATGCGCGGGTCGGCTTTTTTTCCAACCCGCGGGTCCCGCTTTTATGAAATTATTTGGCCCGCCCCAGCCCGCCCCGCACCACTGTATCCATTTTTACAACCCGCCCCGCCCCGCACCCGCAGCCACTAAATATACATACTAGTAAGGTGACCACCCGTTCCGCATTTCGCGGGACAGTCCCGAAATTGGGAGCTTTGTTCCGCGTCCCGCAAGACTTAAGTAGTGTCCAGCATTTCATTTACGTCTGTAGTTTTTTTTTTTTTTTTTTTTTTTTTTTATCCCTGAAATTACAACACAACAGTAAGAAATATAATAAAAACTATGACTGGCAGGCATTTAAAAATCTGTTTGTGCAGCCGTCATATTCTAGCTGTGAAAATAACTAACCAATGCAATCATAGAGAGAGTGGACATAAACTCAGTTTACTCAGTAAACAACCAGGATTTATCTCACATAGCCTACTAGATAAGAACCTCAGGAGCTGCTCAAAGCTGCCTAAATCGATGATTTAAAGCATGTAATCATCCATTCTGATGGCAAATATTTCCAACGAACGGCAGCGATCAAGCGCCACACACGGAAATGGTCGAGCACCTACGGAAAAACGAGATATTCTCCATTTGTTTTAACCAATACAAAATTGCGACGTTCAGACACGACTTTCTTCTCACGTTTATAGTTCATTTAATGCGGGTTATATGGCGTTGTTATAATGAAAAATGTTGAGAGCGCATTATTGTATCACGAGAGCGCATCAAATGCACGAGCGATCTCCGCTCACAGGCGGATTAGACGCGCCCGCGCTCTCTCTCAGGTATTACATCTGCGCGCTCAAAATTTGTCATCCTGCATGTGTAGCCGTGAATCTAGAATTTTCTGTTGTATTTAACATTAAATTCTGTTGAATTTAATGTTGCCATAAGAGCAACATTGTAGTGTGGGGACCCAACGGCAGAAACATTAATCGGCGCGTATGCCAAGTTTGCCAACAAGTGTAAATCACTATTTACATTTTAATTCACAAATGTATCTGTCTCACGTGGTGTCTCGCATTGTCCAGCAAAATCACATCTACTGTCCTGCAACAGATCAATAGCCAGGTGGTCACCCTACATACTAGGCATTGTAATATAAATGAAAACAGCCTTTATTTCAGCCTGAAAGTGCTTGGAAACATCGCCCTGTAAACAGGCAACAACACACGATTATGAATATGAACCATAAATCAGGTCATATTAATAAAAAGATAATGATAAACATTTTCAACATTTACAAAGCAGCGTCTGTATTCATCTAACAGGCTTAATAATTTTTTATTTCAAATTTGTATTGGCCAACAGTTTACAGCTACATAACCACTGCACTTTTGTTTTATTTAACACACGGAAAATATGTCTTGACATGCTGGAAGTGCTCATTTTGTGGCTCTCGTGTTTGTATATTTTTTCACACGAGTTTCACACGAGTTGCACTTCACGTACTGTCTCGATTGTCTCTTGCTGCAGCTATTTCTGAGAACCGGTCCCAAACATTAGATTTAGCAGCCTGAATTTTTTTTCTTTTAATTATGTAAATTCCCGACCTCAATTTCTCCCACACCTCGTCTTCCATCTGCACATTTATTTCTCCGTTTTGGTTGTCGTGGCTGGCGCCGGGAGCTGCTTGGTGCGCCGCTTTCATGACGTGACGCCAAAGGTTTGGGGACATCACGCAAGTTATGTTGCTACGGCCTTCGTATTGTAACCTTATCAAAGAACCTAATAAAATATGAAAATCGATATTCCCAAATATTTAATATAGGCTATAGGGAATTGCACGCAACAAACATGGATTTATTTATTTATTTTGTTTTTAATGACCCGCCCCAACCCGCCCCGCAAATAAAGTGACAATCTCTTTACCCGCCCCAACCCGACCCGCGGGTTACCCGCGGGGTCCGCGGGTTATGTGACGACCCGCGCATCACTAATCCTTACACCCGCCATATTGCTAAATCTACCGATTTTCCAAATCCACCTCACTCTTCAGAAATTCAACCTATGAATATATATGTTAGCAGTGGTTCCAGGGCCGAATTTACCTCATATTGTGACATAGGCAAAATAATTTTTCTGAAGTTATGAAGTTTTTGACCAGCGAATGTTGTGCTTTTTCCATCATTAGAATGACAGCATCTGAGGCAGTAAGTGCATTGCATTGCGTTTTCACCAATTTACAGGTTATGAAATTTATTGTAGCTATGTGGACACAGTTTTTTCTGTCATTTGGCCAAAATCTCATGTTATAAAAGATGAAATGCTACACACAGGCTATTTAAGACAGTACTCGACGACAAAACCTAGACTACACACTTCTCTGCTCCTTAATAAACCTTGCCTTTATATACAGTGTTGGTTGAATAGCCTAAAGAAAGCACTGTACTTATTCAGACAAACAATTCTTTATTTACCTTTGCATTGCAAATATGCAGATGGTCCAAAATGTGTGCGGCACTTCATTCACGACAGAGGCGAAGTGGAATTATTGACAGCTTGAGGATCTATGGAGTTACGAGGTTTAGTCACAAGCTCTTTTTTAAACTTTTCACTGGTTAAATATTTGCAAAACCCACATACAGACATAAAGGGTGATCCATAGGGGTTATGCCAAAGAGTATAGAACCCAAGAGTTGACACTCTGATACTTTTTGGGTAACAGCCGCTAGATGGCGCTCGGGAAGTGCGGCCACCATTATGAGGTGAAAATGAAAATGCTAATAAACGATAGAATCCTTCACATCGTACGCACCCAAAATCGGTGAATTTCACTGCCAAATCAGAAGTGCAAAAGAACATTTTCAAATGAAATTATCAGTAAATTTTATGGCACCTACAGTAAATGTTGTATTGTCTTTTATATGTTTTATTTTACCAATTGTGGAATCTAACCATTAAACCATCTGAGGTAACGTAGCTAGTTAGCCTACTTTATTGAGTATTTCCATTTTATGCAACTTTACACATTTATTAATAGTAAATTAATAATTAATACATTTAAGATCATCATGTTTGCAGCGAACAATATATTTCAGACCTAGTGGAGTAATACTACACTCCACTAGTCTGAATTGAAATTGGCTATATTGTACGTTTTAATGTATCACACAACAAAAATAATGATCTTATAATACATGTTGCATTGCTGTGTCCGTTATTACATAATTCCCACTTTTGGGCTCTTTTGCTTTAACGGACATTAGACAACACTGCAAAATCGAGCTGTATATATATATATATATATATATATATATATATATATATATATATATATATATATATATATATATGTATTGTCCAACATTCCCAATTTTTCTGGTACATGTCCTTAATTTAATTTCACATGTTGGTATTAATTCAGTGTTTATAAGGCAAGAATTTTAACCCAAACTGACTGGGTTTCTAGAGAGCAAAAAGGTTTTGTGAAAAAAGTGGAAGGCTAAACTGTTAAAAGGATTTGATGATCACTAATGATAGTGATACTTAATTCTGTATTGTCATCATTCAGGTTGAATTTCAGCTTTAATGTACTTTTTTTTTTTTTTTTTAACAAAGCAGCTGATATTGCCACAGAAAGTAGACTGACTCGCTTTCACCACAAAATGGTGGAAACGCAGGGCTGCTGCTGGGTGCCGGTGTTTCACGTTCTGTAAAACAGATCAAATTGCTTCCGGTTTAGGTCTTTTGTATGTCCTTCATGAAAAAATAGCTATTTTATTCAAGATAACTTAAAAGGAGCAAGCAAAGATGAGCTTAACTGATGTCCCCTGCATGTGCAGATTTATATTTAAAAGCTTTTTACATTTTTCTTCTTCACACTAACGTTAAGATATTTAATAGAATAAAACACACATACCAATGTGAACTAGGTAGTTTCGTTAATTTCCTTAAAAATCTGTAGATATGCCGTCATTTCATACTGCTGTTACTGACAAGCGGATGCAATGAGACCAGTTTTCCGGTTTGGTCATGTGAAGTTCGACATATACCCTATAGTAATGATACAAAACAATAATGAAAATGATGAAGATACGAGGTTTCAGGAGATACAACAATATTTTATTAATTTAGAAAGTAGTTGTGTTACAGAGTTTTAGCATTAGAGTGAAAAAAAATTATAATTAAAAAAAAAGCTATTATTTTTCCTCTTTGCAATTGGGTCCCCATGCACAGACGTGTGAGTATATTGGCTCATGCCTAGAATGCCTGCATAAAGCCAGCCCTGAGTGGTTCCCAACCTTTTTGGCCTCAACCCTGTTGTCCACATTTGGATAGCCTATCTGAAAGGCTAATACAGGCTATGGTATTTATGGTATTTCTGCTGTAGTTATGAGAAAGCTGCTTGTTTTCAAATTAAATTAGAACAAACTGTGCAATATGATTGCCGTTTACATCTTGATTTTAGTTTTTTTTTTAGTTTTTTTTTTATTTAAATTTTGATTACAGGTTGATTATTTTAATATATAAACTTTCAAGTCATTCTGGTTTGCTGAACCTTTCTTAGTGGGTGCACGACCCCTGGTTGAGAACCACAGGATTATTGGATGGAAAATAATTTAAATCAAATGGCACACTTTTAAAGTGAATAAAATAAAACAAAATAAGAATTATTTATTTTTTTAAATGCAATTATTTATTCCATTATAATAAGAGTTTGGTTCCAAAACGCGATAAACGTGATTTTTGAGTTGAGTTTCTGACAAAAAATCAGTAGGCTATTGTATCTGGTCGGTATTGAAAAGTCACTTATTAATTTTGCGCAAAATGCGATATCCGTTGTGTTATTCAGTCATGTTTTCTCCCTTTCTTTCCAAAACGCGACAAAAGCCAGTCTCCTTTCTCTGCAGAACGCGATATATCCGCTCAACCAATCACAGCGCTCCATTCCACGCACTGTAAACAGTAATGGCTGCGCTCTGAATACACCCGGCATCCTAGTTTTCCTATCTGCATTGTACTAGTGATCAACAAAAACAGAAAAATGATTAAGTTTGACGGCATTGACGAACCTGTGGTGGTTTCTGAGGTGTGGAAGAAACGTAAGTCGTCGAAATGTAATCATTTACGTGGGGAGATTAAGAAAATGAGGCACTCGAGTCGGAAGGAGGAACAATGCCGGCGGCCAAGGGCGTAGATTTGTCCTGTGTCTCAATCAGCTCCCTAGTTCAGTAGTCAGGGCACTGACCAGGGAGTGGGCCATTTTAAGGGCTGTCTCAATCGCAGAATCCTTCCAGGGCACTGAAACGTTCGCTCCCTGAAAAGTCCCACAATGCACCGTGAAAACCAGGGAGCATCGATGCTCACTATGCTCCCTTAACGGAAGTTCTGAAGCGCGAAACTTGAATCACGTGAGCCAACTCACTACACATAATGGTACGCGATAGATGTTTTTAAAAATACAAACCGTTATTTTTATTATATTTCAGCATAAACATACATCGCTAGACAGGTAATGAACAATTTAGCTAACACATAATTTATTCACGGCTGAAATGTTGCACGTATAAGTAACAAGCAAATAATTAATCATAATGTAGTTTAAATAACATTACAAGTAATGTCAGAAAATATCAGCTCTGTTATTGTTCATAAATACCAATAGTGATGTTGTACAATGAGGACGTTGTCACGTCGCCGGAAATAGAGTCATAGTGTCCCAATGTGTAGTGAACCAGCATCTTTTACTGTCCTTACCTCTATGGTCCTTTCCAGTGCCCGAATTCGTGTACACGATATACTGATTCACTAGCTGGGGAGCTAGGGAACTGATTGAGACACACCCTTGGTTTCAACATTGGGGCGGTTGAGCGTTGGTATGCTGCCTGTTATTTTTATTTATTTATTTATTTATTTTTTAAATCTGTTTTACGTGTAACTTAGCGTTATTGGATAATTTATTTCTTCTCTCTCTCTCTCTCTCTCTCTCTCTCTCTCTCTCTCTCTCTCTCTCTCTCTCTCTCTCTCTCTCTCTCTATCATAACTTTATGGAATTTATGTATCCATTCATCAAATTCTAACATAACGGAGTGATTCTAAAAAGAAATAAATTATGTTATATATTGAAACCGCCAGTAGGTGGCAGCGATTCGACGTTTTAATGAGTGAGCTACTTAAATCGTTCAATCAGCCAATTCGTTCAAAAGTCAGATTAATTAAGGAAGAAAACAAACACCGATTTGAATACTTTTGTCATTGATAAGACGCTATTGAAAAATGAAGTAACAAAATAGATGTCTGTTTTAGTAATTGGTTACAGTTACACTGATAGTTATGGCTAAATTGCAATGGATTAGCTAGCTAAAATATATGTGGAGTCTACTTTGCTATTACAATGTTTTCATACCTTCTTCTCAGTACATGCTTTATTCTTTTTACCGTCCCTCTTGGGCAGCGGTTCTCTTCAGTTTTGGTGCTACCCACTCTCTTTCATTCAAACAGTAGAGCGCCACTCGCGTTGTGTTGGTGAAAGTGCCATGCGCATTGGTTGGGCTTTACTAATCGGTTCAATGGAGGGGGGGGGGTATTTTATTGACTCATTTATTATGACAAACACATATTCGATTATAAACAAAATTAGGGCTGCACGATATATCGTATGAGATTGTCACGCGCATTTCGTCAGTAAAGCCGGTTCCCTGATTACCGCTAAATCGCCATCACCTGCTTTCAAATGGAGCGCATAGTTCACTGACAAGCCACGCAATATTGCGTTCATATCGCAGATGAATCGCCTTCGATAATGAACGCGATAATGCATGGCTTTCCATTGAACTATGGCTCTGTCTATTAAATGCCGCTCCATTTGAAAGCAGGTGATGGTGATTTAGCGGTAATCAGGGAACCGGCTTTACTGACAAAATGCGCATGACAATCTCATGCGATATATCGTGCAGCCCTAAACAAAATTATTGTTACAAAATAAACTAATTATACATATTTTAGTATAGATCTATTGTGATTTTTTCATGTTGAAATATTGGGGGGTTGTAACTGATGGATTTGAATATTGGGGGGGTTACCTCCCCCCACAAACTACGCCCCTGCCGGCGGCTGTTGCTTGTTCCACGACAGCATCAAACTACTGTCACGGTCCCCAAAACTGAATCATGAACGGTTTTTAAAAGCCGTTTTTCATACCAATGTACTCGACAAATGTGATTATTTTAACCGTGCAGTGGCGCCAGATACTCTTTAATCGGTAATGACAAATAATTCATTTATAACATTAACAAGATGACTCGTTGAATTCATTTTGGGAATGACGACTGAATGTATTTTTAGTCAAATGCCTGTATATATGATTAGTATTGACAAAGTTCAGAGGCTGTCATATATGTGAATCAACTTTGTTGTGTATTTTTAATATGAAAAATAACTTTTATATTGATGGATTAATTGCATTTTGATTTTTTTTTAAAAATGTTTATATAACCAAAAGATGCTATGTGAAAGTTTGAAACAGAAATAGAGGTTTTCATTTTGCCGCTTTCTTGGTAAAGAAAACAATTTTTTTCTCAAATTAGTCAAAAATGGATTTATAGTGTTTTTGGAACCAAACTCTTATACAATCCAGTACATCTCTGAATCTCAGAATTTGTAATTTATTTTAATTGTTTTTTTTTGTTTTTTTTAAATCATATTTATTGACAGTTTATTAGACTGAAAAGTGCCTAAAATGTTGTAAAAACAAATTCTGCTATTTACTTGTCATTAATGATTGTTATTAATTATATGAGCTCAATAGTTGGGTGGATACATGTTTTTGATGCAGGTTGATATATGCCTTCTGTACTTCTGGTGATTGTAAGCAGCTTGCCCAGGCTGTAGCTGAGCCTTATGGGAATTGCAGTTTTTCTGACTTTATGAGCTGTGGACAGCTTCAAAAGTACAGAAGATTGTACAGAGAGAGCTTTAGATTTGGCAACATCAACAGCAGAGTAAGGTGTTTTTTCCTCCCTCTGTCTGCCTCTCTCACACATTCTCCCAAACATGTGGTTTGAGTTTAGTGGCGTCTCAAGCTCTCAAGTACACACACAGGCCACCCTGATCCCAGTATTGTGCCAAAATTATGTGTGTGTGTGCATTTAAAAATGCTTGACACTTATGTAGACTATATCATGTAGCATTTTGTTTTATCTCTATAGTGTGTGTGCATGTGTGTGTGTGTGTGTGTGTGTGTGTGTGTGTGTGTGTGTGTGTGTGTGTGTGTGTGTGTGTGTGTGTGTATGTGTTCTTGGAATCAAATTATTATATTTTTTATTATCTGATTCAAAGAAGGCATTATATTTCATTATTGTATTTTATTAACTGTAACTATAAAATATGACACACACACACTCTCTCTCCATATTCACACTATATTTCTTTCTCTCACACACGCTTCTGGGAGATAGATTGATGGAGTGAATTACTTCTATTATGCCATTCCTAAGAAATGTGGAAATTATTTAGTACTCATATCGCCCAAGTTATGTCAGTGGAATCATGAAGTCATACCTCATTCCAAGTGGAAATAAGGCCTAGAAATAGAAAGATGGAGTGAGACAGAGAAAGAGAGAGAGAGAGAGAAATGGGGAAAGTGAAACAAGGAGAGAGAGGGGAAACAAAATAAATCACTTTCCGTAAAAGCTTCTCAAATGTTTAATGGCTTATCTAAATTATTAAAATAATTGAATAGTTTATAAGAGAGATATTAAGATACATATTAGTTTGTAGACATGTGTTTCTTATCCCCTGCAGTCCTCCAGTTCTTCAGACGTTATCACATCAGTAATACCAACTGAGAGTGTTTTGAAATATGTATGTGAATGTGTGGTTCAGGTGTACCTGACGTTAGACAAAATTTCCCCACAAAGTTGGCAATATCCGATATCCTTGTCCTTGTGGGGGCATTTTTTTGTCCCCATGAGAGAAACAGCTTATAAATAATAATAAGTGATGTTTTTTGAAAATGTAAAAGTGCAGAAAGTGTGTGTGTGTTGTTGGCTAGGAAACTAGGCTTGATGCCACGATTTTGAATTCAGTATGATACCACTCCCTGGTACCTCAATACTGATAATAAATGGATGCCTCAATATTATTTCATACTTTAGAGTATAACAATATCTATTATTATTATTATTATTTATTAAATTATTATTATTCAACACTTTAAATGATCACATTTTTTAAATCATGCATTAATTCTCTGCTAAACTCTGCTCTTACATTTCATGTCATACTGTCCGAACTGCCGAATACCATTTTGAATTTTTGGTTCTGAGGTACTTTTTTGTATCACAAACTGCGCAGCCTTAGCTGCTAGACTTGCTCGGTAGTCTTCGGCAACTCAGTCTAGTAGTCTAATCGGGTTTATTCCTTCCAACTTTCACCATCACACTCTCATCTGCTCTTAATCTGACAGGAGGGAGTGGGATGGAGACTCATCCAGTTCTTATTTGCAAAAGAGCAGCACTCACACTGACACACATGCACCACTCCCATAAACAAGCATGAAAGAATCCAATAAAACAAGCATCTGTCACCCAGACATGCACAAACAGCTTCAACTTATACTCAGGAGTAGTTTTAAAAGTACCTAATACTCGACTCTATGGAATTCTGGAATCTGCTTGATCAGTTGTACATTCTGCAGTGAAATGTTTGTGAATAATGACCGTAAAAATGTGTACAATGTTGTCCATAACTGTTCTAGTTTAAAGGCTCTCTTATCACTCCAGGTTCTCTTTCTTTTCACATTTTCAACTTTATATTATTGTGTTTATTTACAATAGCTGTGTGTGGGATACAGAAAAACTAAACCCTTATCATAGTGATGCAAGTGATAATGACTGGCTGAATTATGTGTTATCTGTAGATTTAGATCTGTAGATAATAAATTGTATTATAAAATATTAGTTATATGTTGTGCTATTTGGTACTACTTAATCTGGCTAAGTACTGTATATATTATGTGGATTTCTGTAATTACTGATTGGTCCAGATCAGTCCTCATTTGGGGACTTGTGGGAAATGTAAATGATTGTTGTTGAGAACCAATAAAGGTTGTAGCCTTATTTATTGTTGTTAATGTTGCTGTGTTAGTTTATGTATGTAAAATGAAAATACACCGAAGAGATGATGATATTTATAAGATTCTTTTTTTACTCTGTTGAAGGTCACATGTCTTATAGGACAGTTCTCAACTGTGGCAGGACCCTGATTTGAAACTGAACATGAAGAGGTAAGAAAAATTGTGATGTAGTCTGAGTCATTTTCTTTTGCCATGCATATTCAGGAGGATAAGGACCTAATTTGTCTAGCTTTTACAAAGTGACATACATTTGTAACAAAATATTTTAGTTTGACTGGATTCTTGTTTTTTGTCATTAATAATAAAATGTAGGAGAAGGGTTTTTTTCCTATTTGCAATATTTGGATTCCTATTTGCAATATGCCTATTTATTTTGCTTTCCTCCCAATATGCTATGGTTAGTTATATTTAAATGCACTTAACATTGTGTTTTCCATGTTAACCGTGGCCCTTTTAGAACAGACCTGTGACTTATTTTTGGTTTGTGACTCACCAGTTGAGAACCACTCGAATGAGCTACTATTCCTTTACACCATCAGGGTACAGTATGTATGAGTAATCCCTGCTTATTAATAGGTCACTGAAGTCTATAATCTTCACAACAAACTGTAACACACTCAGCAAAATCTAGTTCCTGTGCGTCACCTTGCCTACTTCCATCCTGTCTGCAAACCGGGCCTGTTTTATAGTTCTTTATATTTTTGTAATATCACTGTCCTGTACTGTATAGAGATCAGTCAGTGATCCACTCCAGATCTGTTTTAGGACATGCTGTTGTTGTGACTTCATTTGCGTGTTTGCTGAAACATTTTCAGCCAGAAGTTCCTTGCTGGCAGGCAACTGAAGATTTCTATGCTTGGGAAAAAACAAAAAAACAATCTTTCCTTGTTGTGTTCTCAGTTTGCCCTCACTTAAAGTTTTTAGTTCCACTTTGAATATTCATTACCTTATAGTGTGTTTAGATTTGATAAGATGGGTACTGTAGCCTGCTTCCTGCTTGGGGTCCTGCTTGCAAACATTTGAGCAAACCTGCAGTGTCTACCAATTTACACTGCACTGATTAATGCAAAATAGAGACTTATGTGGGTCCACCAAAGAATGTTTTTATAAATATAGCATAAATTGTAAAATTTTTTCTCTGTCTTAAGGCATGGTCATGTTAACAAAAATGGTCCATTGTGCATTATCAATAGTGGAGAGTAGCAATGTATGAAGCACATCTCCCACAGAAGTTACTTTCAAACTAAGCAGCTGTCTGTTGGTCAATGCAGCGATTTTGCTTGACCAGCTTGAACCCGATGTGAAATCTGCGTGGGGTAATCTTTCACCCACATGTGGAATTCTTGATTTCAAGAATTTCTGTTGAAATGACAGGATTTCACTGAACAACGGTAAATGTGACTGCGCCTTTACTCGTCCTGTGTACATGGGATAGCTACTCTGATACAGAACACTCAATTTTTTATAATTTATTTTCTGTAATTCCTTTACTTGGTCACAGTAGAGTTACTGTATCATAATAGCTCGCATTGCATGAAATTACATTGTAACATCTTGTGCAAAAATATGTATCGTGTCCCTTCTCCCTCCTCATGTCCCTTCTCATGAAATATCCATTTTCATGTATCCTCCTGCATAAATTTTAGCAGATGCATCTACCATAACTGTTATTTTTTTAAAAGCCCCTGCTGTATTTAAACAATTTAGAGTGAAATGTGACAAGTGTAGCCTATTCTGGAAGTTGTTTGTTGTCTCATCTATCAAGAATTTGTCTAAAAATATTTAACATGGCATTTTGTCATTTGTGATGTCATGTTTTGGAATGTTTCACTACGAAAAACAGCAATATATATATATATATATATATATATATATATATATAAATATATATATATATATATATATATATATATATATATATATTAGTAGTGAGCATAGATTCATTTTTTTAATCTAGATTAATCTCACTGTAATCTTGGAATTAATCTAGATTAATCTAGATTAAAATGGCTCATTTGAATTCTGCCGAAGACATTCAGAATATGTGTGCTACCCAAATAATGACTAAAAGTAATCCGCTATTTTGTATGACAAAGCAGTCAGGAGTTAGAAGATTAACCTCGGTGGAGTTAAACTTGAAAAATTGTGTATATTGACATCTTTCCGCATTTAAAACGACATTGATTCTCATGTTCATTCATGTTTATTTGATGCTGTGGACTCGTAGGAAGAGATGATCGGTTTACGAGCCTCTTGAGCTGAGGGGCTACAGCATTCTGTTACGACCAGGGTTTGACATTAACTTTTTTGCTCAGCCACTGTGGCTAGTGGTTTTCCAAAGTTACTAGCCTCTCAGCATTTTCACTGGTCACAATTTTGATGTTGGTAAATTACATTTTTTTAAAGTTGACTTTGTTATGCTTAAATAACTTTTGAGTAATTTTACGTAATTTAGAAGATTTAAAACCCTTTCAAACTTTTAAATGCAGATTGACCACCCAAATCAAGACTACATTGTATATCAGCTGATATGTACAGGTGGGCAAGAGGTGGACAATATGAGCATGGGCTAATATGAGATAAGCTATTTGTGTTATGCTATAGAAAAGAACAAAGAAGCAAATTACAAAAACAATAGTAAATTAAAAATAATCTTTTTTTTTCAGATACAGTAGGTTTAAGCCTACATTCATTTAACATCTTTTGTTGTTTGATTAACATTAATGACCTATTTAATTGGGCAGCTGAATGCATGGACGTAACTGACGCATATTTAGTTATTACTCACCTGTTTAGTCCACTTAAGCCATAACCAACTGTATTCACACGAGATACTCCACACCATGGACATTTAGACATCTCTGTGCACGTGTATTTGACTATTCAGGCGCGAGAACTGATCGCGCTCGCGACAGAGAGAGAGAGAGCGCTTCATTCACTAACTGCACGTAAATAACGAATTGTGTGATTGGATTGTAATTTTGTGCTACGACGATCATTTGGCTGTAAACTGAAATTATATTCAATGGCTAGTGGGAGTGGCTGTCTTACCCGCCAGCTGAAATCTACCCGCATTTGGCGGGTTGGCGGGTGTTAATGTCAAGCCCTGGTCACGACACATTAAAGAGCAACAAAACGGTTTTTATTGTTTGAATTTCTTAAAAAACTACACAGTTTTAAAGCTGAGACTTTGTTTAATATCATAAGTAACCTGCTCTGTCTTGTCTGTCGACGTGTTGTCACTGTCCTCTTTGCTCCGTGATGCATTTATCACTGTGTGTGGCGTGACAGCGCCACGGCTTGTCGGACAAAGCAACAGTAACTAAGGGGGGCGGGTCTTTGTGAAGGGTAAATACGGCTAGGTATACATCCACGCTAAAATATCAAGGTGAAAGTCATCATAGCTTGCATAGTATAGACCCAGCTCCCAAACCAACTTTGAGAATAGATTAACGGCGATATTTTTTTTTTATCGCCCGATAAGAGTCTCACGTTAAAGCAGAACTCAGTAAGATTTGCGAAGCTCCCCCTACAGGTTCCTTCAGTGAATCACACTGTCGTAAATACTCCAAGCGCAGCTCTGGACAACAACGACTACAACACTCACCAGCACAGTAGTTTTGCAAATACAGTACAAGAAATCTCGATGGAGGTGGGTAATTTTCGAAATTGTCTTAATTAAGTCATAATATATACCTTGTTTTTGAATTACCGTAAAGCATTTTGTCACTCTCTCGTGAACGTGAACATGAGGCGAGATTGTGTCAGGTCGGCGCAGCTTAACTTGCAAGTGCTGTTTTCTGGTGTAGACGTGCCAAAGGAGGTTAGTGTTCGCCTAAAACACACCACTACAAGTCAGTGTTAATTTCGTTGACGAATAATTTTCGTCATAATTTTCGTCAATGACACTTTTTCACAGACAAAAACGAGACGATGACTAAATAAAAATGCATTTTGAATGACTAAAACTATGACTAAAATCTACTCTAATTTTCGTCAATGAATAAAAACGAGACGAAAATGAAAGAGAGGGACGATTTGGGAAGATATCCAGTCAGAACGGCTGTCCTGTGTGGAAGATGCGCACATTTGAATTGTAATGTGCTGATCTAACCGCGGGAAACGTGGCGCTATTGCGCGCTCTACAGGCTCATGCAGCAGCACATCTGACTGCTGCACAATTAATGAATAGCTATAAGCGATTGCTTATAAGCTAATGTTGATGAATTATGACAATGTTTACTACACGATGTTTATATGGTAGCATGTTTTAGACAGTTGTAAGAATGCATATTTATCTCCCTCATGAGCAGCCTGCTACAGTGCAGACTGCAGAAATTTCTGAATAAGAGTCATGGTGTATTTCGGGATGGTTTATAATTATTATTTTTTTCCTGGTCATTATTGTTATTTTGTTTAAACAATAAACTGTATTTAATTTAATTTCTGTTTAATTCATAGTAAATTACTGTATCTTCTGTCATAGGAATGAAAGACTAAGAACATTATTTGACACATTATTCAATATATTTTACAAGTATAAGGGTTATTATTGTTAACTAAACCTAAAACCAAAGAAATCTTACTTGAAATAAACATTAACTGAAATAAAAGATAAATATATAAAAATGTAAACTTATAAAAATGTAAACTTAATAGTTTCTAAGCTTTAGCTTAACCTGAGGTATTAAAATAAACAAAAAATAAAAAGTTATAGACATTTAAAAGCAAAAACTAAAAGACAAACACAAAAAATTACTAAAACTTTTAACTAAAATTACAATGAAAGCAGGAAATACTAAAAATCAAATCTAATACAATTTTTTAAATGAAATCTATAATAGTAGCCTACCTGTCACGATCACCGTCAGCCCCTGTCAAGTTTCGGACTACATTTCCCATCATCCCCCCTGTCAATCACATGCACTCACTCCACCAATCACCTGTTGCCACATACAGTCATGCACACTCCACACTAATCACCACACCCAGCTGATACGCATTACCTGGACTATAAAGGACTCACACATACACCACCTCACCGCGAAGTCTTGTTTACCCTGTGTGACATTTCTGAGCGTTTCCCTGTGTTTATTGTCTGCCTGTTTATCGTTACCGATCCTGCCTGTTTCCTGTTTATCGACCCGTTGCTGCCTGTCCTGACCCTTGCTTTGTATACCGACCTGTGAGTGATATCTGCCTGTCCTGATCATTGCCTGTTCCTTGACCACGATTCTGCCTGTTCCTTGCGGTTCCTGTTTGCTCCTGTTTGACCCTGCCTGTACGACCACTCTCACTTTAATAAAAGCTGCACATGGATCTCTGCCTCAGTCCCGCTTCGTTACAAACCTGCACGGCCGCGGTCATCAGCGGTCCCTGAACTGCCCAGACCACCTGACCCGCCGTGGTCGCCAGAGACTCTTGACCTGCCATGGCTGCCCAAGCCACCTGAACTGCCGTGGCCGCCCTTGCCACCTGACCTGCCGTGGCCGCCCTTGCCACCTGACCTGCCGTGGCTGCCCTTGCCACCTGACCTGCCGTGGCCGCCTGAGCCACCTGACCTGCCGTGGCCGCCTGAGCCACCTGACCTGCCGTGGCCGCCTGAGCCACCTGACCTGCCGTGGCCGCCTGAGCCACCTGACCTGCCGTGGCCGCCTGAGCCACCTGACCTGCCGTGGCCGCCTGAGCCACCTGACCCGCCGTGGCTGCCCGTAGCACCTGACCTGCCGTGGCTGTTCTGGAACCTGCATTGGAGATTCCGTTCCTGTCAGCTGTTTAATCTCCAATGCACCCACCCCCCCTCCCTTATTGGTGTCATCTACGGCGCGAGGTCGCGCCTTCCGGGAGGGGGGCGTTATGTCACGATCACCGTCTGCCCCTGTCAAGTTTCGGACTACATTTCCCATCATCCCCCCTGTCAATCACATGCACTCACTCCACCAATCACCTGTTGCCACATACAGTCATGCACACTCCACACTAATCACCACACCCAGCTGATACGCATTACCTGGACTATAAAGGACTCACACATACACCACCTCACCGCGAAGTCTTGTTTACCCTGTGTGACATTTCTGAGCGTTTCCCTGTGTTTATTGTCTGCCTGTTTATCGTTACCGATCCTGCCTGTTTCCTGTTTATCGACCCGTTGCTGCCTGTCCTGACCCTTGCTTTGTATACCGACCTGTGAGTGATATCTGCCTGTCCTGATCATTGCCTGTTCCTTGACCACGATTCTGCCTGTTCCTTGCGGTTCCTGTTTGCTCCTGTTTGACCCTGCCTGTACGACCACTCTCACTTTAATAAAAGCTGCACATGGATCTCTGCCTCAGTCCCGCTTCGTTACACTACCTCAATGATAAGTGTGTCAATCCCTGAAAATTCCCTGAAAATACTGAATTTTGCTCTTTCACGTGTTTTTGCACTTGAACAGTCAAAAACCGTCTGCTTTGGTGAGCAAAGTACAGTTGGGTGAACATAAACAGTTTGGGGAACATCAGATGTATATCAGTGTATAGGATCTGTGTATTGTTAGAGAAATGCTTTATGCATTACAATTTAGACTAAATTAGATTTTAGTCGACTAATTCTACTGTAGATTTAGTCGACTAAAATCTTATGATATTTAGTTGACTAAAACTAGACTAAAACTAAAACAATTTCTGATGACTAAAATATGACTAAAACTAAATGGCATTTTAGTCAAAAGACTATGACTAAAACTAAATAAAAATTTGCTGTCAAAATTAACACTGCTACAAGTCAGCTTAGTTCTGCTTTAACGCAGCACGTTAACGCTGATATCGGCCCACCACTAATATATATATATATATATATATATATATATATATATATATATATATATATATATATATATATATATATATATATATAATGTATATATTGCTGTTTTTCTTGTCGTTTTAATATTATAAAGCGACAAGAATACTTTTTGTGCACCAAAAAAACCCAAAATAAAAACTTTTCAATAAGACACCACCAGTGAGCCAGTAAAGTTCTCAAATATCTCTCATTGTAGTATCAATACCGTCTCAGATGTTCCTAAAAGGCTTTAAGAGAAATAAAAGTAGACACAACTGAGACATGAGAAAGTTCTGAGAGAAAGCAGTCCAAAATGTTGATGCTGATGTTGATGTGCTGTCCACAAGGCTATAGTTCTGACAGAGCTTTCTCTAAGTTCGGGATACTAAGAGCTGATTATTCTCTTACATGTCTCATTTAGGTATCAGCTTTGTCTTCTGGTACCAGCTGCATAAACTTAGCATAGTTGCATATTAACTTAAGAACTAGTTTGACTAAGTAGCAGTTAACCAAAGGGCAATCAGTCTTACGTTCCTGATTCAAATTAAACAGATATATATTTTTATGCAACTGACTTTAAAATGTTATTACCAGGCTTGAAGTAAAAAAAAAAAAAAAAAAAAAAGGAAAAGAAAAGAAAAAAAAAAATTAGATGACTAACTTTTAAGACTATTCTAGGAAGTTAAGAAGTTTTTGCAACCAGCCCCAGATGTTCAATTTGATTTTAGGAGAAACATGTTAAATTTAAAAATTTTTACTAATACTGTAAATACTGAAACTATTATTTAAATAGCATTATACATTTCAGAATATGAATATAAAGGGATACTCATTTAAATTTATCTTCGATTCCCAGCATTGTATATGCAGTGCATATTCCAAACAAGGAATTAGACAAGTGTGAGATGTTTAGGCTAAGATAGATACTTTCTTTTTAACAAATTTAGTAGTGTACCAGTGCCTCATGGTTGTTGCATAACCTTTTTTTTCTTTTCTTCATTTAACATTGTAAAGTCGTCTTGTGCAAATATAGGTCATGTTTTCCTCTGTTAAGTAATTGTGCAACAAAACACTGTCTACACTAAACTTCAAATATGAGAATGTGTGTATTGTGCTTGATTGAAACTGTGTGCATGAATGAGATAGAAGCTACCCAAAGGGGAGAAATTTTTTTTTTAACATCTCAGATGTTTCTGCTAGACATAAATGAGGTTAAATTAACATCAAATGGAGACTTTTGCTTGAGTCTCCTGCTTCGCACATTTGTCTCCTGAGACAAAATCTCAACAGTCACAATGGTCTTTTTTAAAGTTTTAGAAGAGATCTCAGTAACATCACACACTGTGCTCAGACTTTTCTCCTCAGCTAGAGACTCGGGGGCTCTCATTCTTGTCTTCTCTGTGGGATATTGCTGAGATCTCTTCTGAAACTTCAATGTTCTAAGATTTTTCTCCTAAACTAAAGACTCCAATGGTCTAACACTTGTCTTCTCTGAAGTTTTAGAAGAGACCTCAACAACATCATAGCTCTGTGCTCAGATTTATCTCCTTAGCTAAAGACAGTGGACCTCTCACATTTGTCTCCTCTTAAAGTTTACATGAGATCTCAACAACTTAACAACTTGTTCACCAATAAAGTAAAAAAAAAAGTCCATAATTTCAGCGTTTAAGCCTATATTAAGAGTGAAAATATGCAGAAATGAGGTTAATGTTACTCTTAATTGTAGATACAATAAGAAAGTAGTACTTAATGTACCAGATGCCGTTATCAGGAAAATTGCTACAGGGAAGGTATCCATGCACTTTCTTTGCTGAAAGGCTCATTAAATGGCTTATGACCCAATCCTTGACTAATTTGATTATTAATACATAGTATATGATAGAAATGTTTGAGTTCACATTGAGACTTTTAACTTGGTATACACATTGTAAAGATGTTGATCACTTTTAAAACTTAGAGGAGACAAATGTGAGAACACCAAAGTCAGCTAAGGACAAAAGTCTCAGCACAGTGTGTGATGTTATTGAGATCTGTTTTGAAACTTCAGAAAAGACAAGTGTGAGAGATCCAGTGTCTCTACCTGAGGAGAAAAATCGGAGCACAGTGTGTGATGTTGTTGAGATCTCTTCTAAAACTTTAAAGGAGACCATTGTGAGAGTGTTAGAGTTTTTGTCTCAGGAGACAAGTGTGAGAAGCAGGAGACTCAAGCAAAAGTCTCCATTTGATGTTGAAGTAACCTCATTTATGTCTAGCAGAAACATTTGAGATGTTAAAGAGATCTCACTTTTGATTTTTCTTTCCTATGGGATTCTACATTTCCCACCCAGTGTTCTGCCCAACCTATTGTCACCATTACTGCTGGCTCCATCAAACTCCCAAGACTCACCTGTTTTACTGATGCCTCTCAGCTCTTCGGCTTCGTCCATGCTGCTGACTCCTCCCAGCTCATTGGCTCCACCTCAGACCCCCTCACTACCAGCGCAACGCTGTGAAGTGGATCCCCTGGCTTCACATTGGGCTTCCAGGTCCATTAATTTGGCTCTGCCTTGGCTCTACGCTCCCTCAGCTCCACCTTTGTCTCTCGTTATCCTGGTTTTTGGACTTCAGCTCCATCTCTTTGCCTCCACTGGGCTCCTCCTTCTCTCCGGTTCCACCTTGGTCCTCACTCCCTCCGGTGTCACCCCGTTCTGCAGGACCCTTGACATCGCCTTTTCCACTCAAGCCAGCGGCATCGCTTAGAACTTTCTGTCCTGCGATGTCATACTGGACCATTGATCACCTTCGATTCCACAGTGGTCTCCATCTGTCTGCCCCAAGGCTCTTCCCAAGAGGTCTGTCAGGGCTCCACCTTGGCTCCTCCCTCCCTTATCTCTGCTATGGCAATCTCTTCCAATTCTCTGCCCTTCACCTGCTCTATGTTTTCCGCATCCTTCACCAAAGCCCCCTCTTTTCTTGCGGTTTAGTTCCTGTTTCTATAATCAACAAGTTCTCCTTGTTTGTTACTTTGGTTACTAATTAATCCCACCTGTATGTTTAGTTCTCTGTGTATCAGTACTCCCTGTTTTGCTCATTCCTTTGTCGGTTCTGATCGCTTAGTTAATGTAGTATGTTTTTTTTTCCGTGCGAGCATTCTCTTATTAAAAATATCTCTTTGGACTTCCTGCATCATGCATATTATTAATACCACAATCAACATGACACCCCACATAGACTTTGTTCACATTGTGAAGAGTTTTGAAATGTGACCTAAGTGTTGAGAAATGGTTCCTAGCGTATTATGGTAATGGTGTTACCACAACTTTTTTTATATTGTAATATTAACACAACCAGGCAAACCTCATCAGGATTCTTATTATTGGACTGGCCTTAACACTTTCCCTCAATTACCTTAGTTTCCTGTATTTTATTGTACCATCTGCAATGATATATTGCAGTACTTATCAGAGAATGTGAATACCATGCACTTATTTCCTGTCTGAACTGAATAGAAAGGAAAATTCATTTGATTACTTACCAATTTCTCAGTAAATTACATACATTCATTTGAGGCCTAGATACAAGATTTAAGTGTGCTTATGAAAGAGAGATTGAAATAAAAAGTGTAGAAGTTGCAGTCCAACCATGCCAAGCCACGCTTTGTTGCAACAGGGCTAGACTATAGGCCTTATGTTGGGTGTGTTGATGGACTCAATGAGTGTGTGTGTGTGTGTGTGTATTTATATATATGCATGTGCTTGGGGTGTACCATAAAATAGGAACATACTGTATATAATCCAAAGTTAACATTCCCCAAGTGCCAAATGCGGTTAAAAATGGTTTTGGAGAGTAAATAAAATGGAGTTCAATGGTGGCTGATGAAATTATAAGGAATTGCAACATTACATTTTTTAAGGGATAGTTATCCCAAAAATGTAAAATTACGTGGAACACCCAAACACACACATAAAAAGATATTTTGAAGAATGTTTCAGATGTTTTTGTCAAGTCAATTGGAGTCAAATCTTTCCAACTTCAAAAAGGACATGAAGGTAGCATACAATCTTTTGAAGTAACACATTCACTTTATTAGATTTAAGCATTGTCAAATCAAAGCATTAACCATCACATGCATAGACAGACTACATCAAATATAAAGTGATGAAACTCAACCATTATGGCTTTAGCCCAATGAGGTTTGACGATGAGCTTGATTTGATATTGTCTTTACATGTGCATATTAATCAATATTTTGATTTGATTTGAGAGTAAAAGGCATTCACTTGTAACAATGCTAATCTGAACATCACTGATGTAAGTGTTGTGTGCAATTTAAATGTAAATGCTGAAATACATTACACAACTTCTCTGAACAGATTTTAAAACACAAGGTACCTGTCAATGGAAAAAAATGGTCATCATACACAAGTCAATTCACCATTATTTATATAGTGCTCAATATAATACAATTTTTTTTTCAAAGCAGCTTCATAGAAATAAACAGGAAAATAACAGAATCAATGATGCAAACTTCAAATATGAGACAAATTCAAAGTATGCAGTAAAGCAGCTCTAAAAAGATAAGTGTCATTATTCAGCTCAAGTCAGTTCAGTGTTGATTCAGTTCAGTTCAATACTGTATAAAGTGAAACGGTCAAATGAATGAACATTTTTATATTTATATTTATATATTTATATTTATGATTTATGATATTTATGATTCCATTCCAGCCTGCATTACAAATTCAGAGATTGATTTCATTCAAGACATAAACTGAAGATCATACACTACCAGACTTCTGAACACAACAAACTCACGCAAAAACATGCTCCACGTTGCAAGGAGATGCATGACAATTGAAAACAATATGTATTCTAAAACCGGCTCAAAATATCAAACATGTTTGATGTCTTCCAACTAGATGGAATCATAGTCTGAAGCTAAAAAATTGTCTGTGGCCATCATACACTACATGATTTACTGTGAAATTTGAAGTCTGTAAACTGGCTATGACTTTCACCAACTAGCATGAACTCCTCCAGACTGCAATTCAGGGCAAAAATCTGGGCAAAAGTCATTAAGTGTATTTCAGCCCTAAGACCAAAACTGTCAACTCAATAAAATAGTTTCATGGCACATTTTTTCAATTCACCCAACATTGGCAGGTATGGCAAAGAGTTCATTTTGGACCCTGGGTGCAAATATACCGACTACACATAATGCGGTATTGATTTTAGCACTGACTTTGACCACAGTGTTGATAGGTTTCTTAAGAACTGTTGAAAGTTCTGCACTATGCTATCTTTTTAAAGAAGAGCACCCTGAGTGGTTGACATTTTGGTTGATATAATGGTTTGAATGTGTTTATTTAATGGTTTTTATTTAGTTTGGCTGTTCATTTGTGGTTGTTCTTTGGTTTGTGAATGGTTAGTGTTTGGTTGTGTAATGGTTTGAGCATTTCCAGATCAGTTATCTCTCATGAGAGGCTCATTCAGTGAAACCATCTGTTGCCTGACAACCCACTGCTGCCAGCAGTCACTGTGTGTGTGTGTGTGTGTGTGTGCGCGCGCGTGTGTGTGTGTGTGTGTGTGTGTGTGCGTGTGTGTGTGTGTTTGGCACAGCCTGAGCTCGGTGAGTGGTTCAGTGGGCCAGCACAGTGTGAGTCTGGCATGAGGCCTCAGTGAGAGTGTGTGGAAGTGATAGAGAAATGCCACACTGGCAGATAACACTCTCACCGGCCATACGCCAGCCTTAATTTCTCTCTCTCCCTCCACAGGTTGACCATGTGTATGTTTATGTGTATATTAATAGTAGGTGTATTCTGTGTATGTTTTGATTAGTTATACCACATGGTTTGAGTTCACACTAATATTTAGCATCTTCCTGCTGCTTTGACCAGAGAGCGTATAAAAAGGAAGAGAGGGACCACTCATAAAAAAATGAATGGGAGAAATAGAGGAATGAAATTCTCAGCCAATCAGGTTTTTAAGGTTGTTTACTCTAAAAAGCAATATGGACATTAAAGGTTTTTAGTTTGATTTTAGTTATTTCCTGTGTGATATTAATGAAAATGTGATATTACTTTGTCAGATTTTATTGCTGGTTAACAATATGAACAATCCACTTGTTAAGTCATGACGTAAGGAACACAGTTTCCAGGTCCAAGCCTCGACTCGTTTCACTTGAGAATTCCATCGACGGCCATTTATGAGCGCTATTTATTCATATTAAACATCAATCATTTTAAAAAGTTAAACAGTCTACACAACAGTCTCCGTGCTCACAGCGTCACAGACATTAATATTTTAACGATTTATAAAAGATGAATCATTGTCTGGCCATCTGGAATATTGGTATGGAGATAAAGGTTATAATTATATATTTTTTGTAGTATCACACCACACCGTGTGTGTGTATGTATTAGCACCATTTGTTGTTTTCTTGTGGTATGAGCGTTTGGACCCGAAAGCGCTGCCATGTGACGTCAGACTTAACAACTGCATAGTTCACACATAAATGAAAAATCTTTCATTGTTTACTTCCAAACCTGTATAACTTTCTTTCTTCTGCGGAACAATGAAAGTCAAGTGAAAACGAGGCATAGAAATTTTTTAAATGTTTTGACTGTTTTTATCCATACAATGAAAGTCAGTGAGGTCCAAAACAACACTGAAATCCATTCAATTTCATTATTTGAAAACAAACAAACACTGAGGCATTTTACTAAATTTCTTTTATGTTGTATTTTTTATGTTATATTTTATTTAGATTAACTGTTGTTTTAAAAAGTCCTTTTTGATACTTATTGTGGTAGTGAGATTAAATTTGTTACCTGTGCTGATGCAACTGTAACTTCTGAATAAAATACATTGAATATATCAGAGAGATCACTGCCATTATCATTATTGTTATGGCTATGAATTGTAAGTCTGTTCACTAGCTGGACAAGTATCTGGCATCGTTGCGCTCACTTTTTCCCTGCTTCTCCCTTCCGCATAGGAAATGAATCTTTTGGCGTCACAGCGGTCTTATTTTCAGAGCAAACATCAGGAGTGTTTGAAGTAGAAAATCAGCAGTGTGTGTGCGCTTGTGTGTGTTAGTGTGTGTGGTAAAAGTCAGCTTTGAAGTGTCTACTTCCTCCTGCTGAAAAACGTCAGGTTTAATCAATATTTACGTGCTTGCATACACACACACACACATACACACCAGAGTCTGTTGCCTAGTTAAACCACTCTCAGGGACCAAAACTGAGGTTTTATGATAGATCAAAAAAATCATTTTCTCAACCATTGAGACGTCTGTTTTAGACATTTTAACATTTAATGCTCTGGAAAAATGGAAAAGGTATAACAACTGTAACAATCATGTTTAACTTGTTAAACATATCTCATTTTAATGGCCGCATATTGTGACATTTATACTATACGTCCTGTTATGAATATGGACATGTGGTATTATTATTATTGAGTGAATAAACTCTCATGACACAATGAATCTCTGTGTACAGTATCTGCATGAAGATGTCTGGAAAACGTGTGTATGTGAATGAGAGGAAGGAGCGAGTGTCTGAGCTCACTAATGAAGATGAATTGAGTCATTCACTGAATCGCTGGTCTCATTAAATCTGTCTGGTACCTTCTACAGAGAGGACAGGTGCTCTCTGCCATACACACCCACAGTTTTATGGGCCATGCCAGGCGTACAAATAAATTTTAGCCTAATCGATTGGCATGTCATCTAGATATTAAGGCTTGTGTTGCCAATTCTAGATTGTTTGGATGCTTGGATTGCAAAATGCATTAATCAGAAACGCATATAAGATGTCATAACATAATCCTACCAGAGATTCAAAGTCTTTCGTTTATAATAATGCTGCAAGAAGTTTGTAAGATTAAGCAGCAGTGTTTACACATTTAGTTCTGTGATAAACCAGAGGTTTCAAATTCAAATTACATAGGGCCAGTTGGTGTTCTCCATCAGAGGCAGGTGAACATTTACAACAAACACAAGGGTTTTTACAACCACAAATTCAAACTATATGCAGTTAGGTTTGCACAGTTTTTGATGCATGGACTTAAAGACCCAATATGTACTTTTTCACCGCTAGAGGTCACCTATTCAAAAC
Source organism: Chanodichthys erythropterus (assembly GCF_024489055.1). Classification (NCBI taxonomy): domain Eukaryota; kingdom Metazoa; phylum Chordata; class Actinopteri; order Cypriniformes; family Xenocyprididae; genus Chanodichthys; species Chanodichthys erythropterus. Next base: position 20,181,215 of record NC_090232.1, read on the forward strand.
AAAGGCGTATTTTGATGACAAAAAAATTGAGTTATTTCTCTGGATGTAAATATTCTTGGAATCATCTGGGATAATGTAAGCACACAAGTCAACAAAATAATATAACACTATATAAACCAATCAGATTTGAGCATTCAGCAGCCCCATAGTGTATATATCACAATGCGAAAAAAATATCGTGCTGGATATCTAAACTGATATGGACTGGGTAATGTGTTAGGAACGAAAAGATGCCATGCACATTGTTTGATGCAAAATTAAAATGATCAACCTACAGAGGACTGAATTCAAAGACACCCTGAAAATCAAAGTGAAAAAATGATGCAGCAGGCTAGTCCATTTTGCTGAAATTTCATTGCAGCAATTTAAAATGGTAATCAGTATGTAAGCTTCTGCGCACTTCACACTACAACGAATTATAATTAAGTGCAAGTGCCTTGGAACTTTCCCAAGGAGGAGTAATAACACACAAAAAAAAATCACGTATATATATATATATAGCCGGCATTTATTTAACAATAAACCAAAATCCAAAAATTTCTTTTTTTTCTTCCATTACAATGTAGTTAGTTGAAAACACAGTATCCCTTGCAACTCAGAAATCAATGTCCTTTTAGTATAGAACCAAATGTCCTTCCAAAATTAGAATCAGAGCTCTGATGAAAATAATAAACCCTGAAAATATTAAATAAAATGTTCTACCCGGGTAGTGTGTTTTTCTTCAAGTGTAATGGGATCTCAAGCTGTAACGATGGGAGACTCAGGAAGAGATCCATTTGCAAGCTTTATTGAAGTTAGAGTGGTCGTACAGGCAGGGTCAGACAGGAGCAAACAGGAATCACAAGGAACAGGCAGAATCGTGGTCAGAATACAGGCAATGGTCAGAGGCAGGCAGCTATCAATCACGAACAGGATAACAGTGCGAGGGTCAAAGCAGGAACAGGAACAGACAGGATAAACACAGGGTAACGCTTGGAATTGCAACAATAGTTAACAAGACTTTACGGTGAGGTGGTGTGTGTGACAGTCCTTTATAGTCCTGGTAATGAGCTGCAGCTGGGTGTGGTGATTAGTGTAGTGATTGGTGGAGTGAGTGGAGGTGATTGGCAGAGAGGATTATGGGGAATGTAGTCCGGGAAGTGACAGGAGCAGACGGTGATCGTGACATAACTCCCCCCTCCTGGAAGGCACGTTCTCGCGGCGTAAAAGGAACAGCTAGGGAGGGGGGGTGGGTGCATTGGAGATCTAACGGCAGACAGGAACGGAGTCTCCAATGCAGGTTCCAGGAACTCGGGGAGCCACGGCGGGTCAGGTGCCACGGGCAGCCACGGCAGGTCAGGTGGCTTAAGCAACCATGGCAGGTCAGGTGGTTTGGGCAACCACGGCAGGTCAGGTGGCTTGGGTAACCACGGCAGGTCAGGTGGCTTGTGCAACCACGGCAGGTCAGGTGGTTTGGGTAACCACGGCAGGTCAGGTGGCTTGGGCAACCACGGGCAGGTCAGAGTCCATAGATGAACACGGTGGGTCAGAGTCCATAAACGGCCATAGTGGGTTACCGTCCATGGCAGTTCAAAGGCCGATGACGGCAGTGGCCGGGCAGGGTCCCCACCCACAAGCTCCCCACCATTAGGTATACTGGCAGGTGCTGGCAGGGCTAGAAGCTTGGGCGGCGCTGGCAGAGCAAGAAGTTTGGGCAGTGCTGGCAAAGCAAGACACTTGAGCGGAGCAGGAGAGACCCCTGGAGTGGTCTCCGGACCCACAGCGGGCTCTTGAAAGGCTTCTGACCCTTGAAGAATGGAAGAAGCCTTCTTCCTCCTCCTCCTCCTCTTCCGAGGATGAGGTGATGGTTCACCGGTCGGAGCGGGTTCTGGAGCAGACTCACTGGCTGAAACGGGTTCTGGAGCGGACTCAATGGCTGGAACGTCCCCTACATCCAAAAGCACCAAAGGGGCGGCCATCTTGCCCGTGGGCACTGGCAAAGCAGCCATGTTGTCCATCGCGTCCAGGGCGCTTGAGTGCGTTGCAACCGGCGAACTTGAATGTGTTGCAACCGTCGAATTTGAGTGCGAGATTTCTGTCTGAATCTTGACTTCCGAGATGGTATGTCTCACACAGTGGATGAAAAAAATACACACGGCAAAAGCAGGTCTCGGTGTAAAACTCTTTCAGGACCATCTGTATGTTTGGGAATGACAACATATACAGGGGAATCATCAATACGTTTGACAACAGTATATATTGTTTCACTCCATCTATCAGCAATTTTTTTTCCCCCTGATGCCAACATTCCGCACCAAGACTCTGTCTCCTCATTCCAATGTGGACTCTCTTACTTTGCGATCAAACCTCTGTTTGTTCTGCAAAACATTCTTTAAACTGTGTGTAGTAGCTAACTGATAGCTTTCCGTGAGACTCTCTGTCAACTTCTTAACATACTAAGACTGAGACACTTTAGTGTTTCCCTCTGGGCTCAGCCCAAAGGCTATATCGACCGGAAGCCTTGGTTGGTGACCAAACATCAGCTGATATGGGGAATAGCCGGTAGTATTGTTTTTTGTGCAGTTATATGCATGGACAAGGGGCTGCACAAAATCCTTCCATCTCGCTTAGTCCTCCTCTTGGAGCGTTCCCAGCATTTCAAGAAGCGTCCTGTTGAATCACTCCACAGGATTTCCACAGGGATGGTAAGCTGTGGTTCTCGTTTTTTTTATTCCAAGCAGCACACACAGGTCTTTGATCAAGGCTGATTCAAAATAGCGACCTTGATCGCTATGCAACCGCTCGGGAAAACCGTAATGGATGAAAAAGTTGTTCCATAGCGCTTTCGCCACTGTCCTCGCCTTTTGGTCTGCTGTCGGAACTGCTACTGCATATTTGGTAAAATGATCTGTTATGACCAAAATATTCTTTGTTCCTTTGCCGTCTGGCTCAAGTGAAAGATAATTCATACAAACCAACTCTAGAGGACATTGCGTTCTTATGTTCACAAGTGGAGCACATCGTTCAGCATGTGCCTTTCTGCGTATAAATCTCTCACAGGTCTGAATCTTTTCGGTCACTTCCATAGCCATACGGGGCCAATAGAAACGGGCACGAACAAAGTCCAGTGTTCTATCAGTACCCATATGTCCAACAGCATCATGAAGACTTTCGAGCGCCAACTTTCTAAACCTTTTGGGAAGGACAAGCTGATGGAAAGGCTCACCTTGGCTCATGTGCTTTCTGAACAGAACATTGTTTGAAATTATCAACTGCTCCATTACTCTCAGCATCAACTGGACCTCTCTGTCTTCCTGACGTCTTGATCTGAACGAAAGTCACTTTCCTGTTTGGACAATATCTATTACTCTACTGATGGCTGGATCATGTCTTTGCTCACGAGCCCAATCGCCAAGCATTCAACTGGTACAGGCAGTGGGAAATCTGGTACTGTACTTGTCGCTGAAACACACTGATGCCTCTGACAGACTGCTCTCACAGCCTCAGATGGACATGGTCCTCCTCATCTTGGAGAGCTAGATCCGGTTTATGTTGGTCATCAGGATGCGGACGCCTCGAGAGACCATTCGCATCTTGATTTTTCTTCCCAGCCCTGTACAGGATGTTGAAGTCAAATCTAGAAGAGCGGCCAACCACTGGTGACCTGCTGCATCGAGTTTGGCAGATGTCAGGATGTACGTCAGTGGGTTATTGTCAGTCACAATGATGAACTTTGCTCCATAGAGGTAGTCGAAAAATTTCTCAGTGACAGCCCACTTTAAAGAAAGAAATTCGAGCTTATGAGCAGGATATCTTCTTTCACAATGGCTAAGACCTCTGCTCGCATAGACTATCACTCTCAATTTGCCTGCTTGCTCTTGGTATAGAGCCGCACCAAGACCATGAGTGCTTGCATCTATGTGTACAACGTAGGGCTTCTTTGAGTCGGCGAACCCAAGAACCAGAGCTGTTGTGAGCTTCTGTATGAGAATCTTGAAGGCGTCTTCACATACCGATGTCCATCTCTCATTGAAGGGCCTTTTGAAATCTGCACTTGAAGAATGTTTCGAGCTACTGTGAGAGAAGGCTGACTGCCTTTTTGGAGGCAGGTACCCAGCGGTTAAGTCATTGAGAGGTCTTGCAGTTTTGGAATAGTCTTTTATGAATTGCCTATAATATCCAGCAAATCCGAGAAAAGACTTAAGCTCCTTGATGTTATTTGAGAGCATCTATCTTGGCTGGGTCAGTCTCTACCCCACTTGCAGACACCACATGCCCAAGATGTTAACAGATGTTAACAGATGTTCTAAAGAATTGAAATTTCTCAGGCGAAAGCTTTAACCCAAATTCCTTCAACCTCTGGAGAACTCTAAGTAATTGGTCCTCAAGAGTAGCTGAGAAAACTATGACATCATCAAGAAAGACCAATACTTCTCTCAAATTCATCCCACCCATGCACTTCTCCATTACCCTCTGAAAAGTACTGGGAGCATTCGTAACTCCCTGCGGCATCCTGTTGAACTCCCAGAGCCCCATTGGTGTGATAAAAGCCGTTTTACACTTGTCTTCCTCCTCCATTTCCACTTGATAATAACCAGACTTGAGATCCATTATAGAAAACCACTTCGAGCTGGTCAAAACAGAAAAGGCCTCTTCAATGTTGGGTAAGGCGTATGCATCTTTGATTGTTTGACTGTTCAGCTTCTGATAATCCACGCATAGCCTGATGTTACCGTTCTTTTTCTTCACCACAACGATTGGAGAAGCAAAAGGGCTTTCCGTGTCACGTATGATGTTAGCATCTTGAAGTTCTTTTAAATGACATCTGACGGCCTCATAGTCAGAAGGATGGATGGGTCTGGGCCTATTTTTAAATGAAGTTGGATCTGACAAGCGTATTCTGTGTTTGATTTCAGTGGTACGACCAAAATCGAAGTCACTGATTGCAAAAGCGTCTGATACCGAATTTAATTTCCTGGTGATTCTCTCTTTCCACTCTTCAGACAAAGAAGAGTCAGTGAAATCAAAAGTGAGTTTTCCACAATCAGACACATGCATGGAGTTGCATGTTGCAAAAGATGAAGTAACGTCATGGTGGAGTGGTTCTCCTGCATTGGGAGCTGGGAGGGACGACACAGCCTTTGGAAAGGAAAGCTCAGCAATGTTGTGACCTAAGTGCACTTTGATGTCATGTACTGTGTTATTTTTAACTAAGACAGGCACCTTGAAAGATGGAATTGGTGGGCTTATCATAATGTAGCTACAGAACAGGAGACCAGCAGGTAATCTTGATTTAGGAGGCTCTACTAAGAGAGTCATATCTGTTGCTACAGGGACATGTCTTGTGTAGCCAGTTAAAGCCACCCTTTCTCCTGCAGGAATGATGACACTCTTCTTGCTCTGCAGCTTCACAGTTCCCACTCTACCATTTTGCCGATTTATTTTGAATCGGTGATACAAATGTTTCAAACGTGGAGAACCATGTGTGCAAGAGTGTGGATTTTATCAGACTTTCCCATGATATCTTCTGGAAAGTCTACGTCAACTTGAACATAGCCCAAATAAGGTACTTCCTGACCACCAGCACCTTCTATGTCTAAAAGATCATCAATGGGAAAAATGGGCTGATGTGAAAGATGATTCTCATGGAAAGACTTTGACACTGTGTACTGACCTGAGAACCTGAATCTAGAAGGCTATCGCACTGAACTCCCTCAATGATAACAGTTGACATACATGTTGGCTCTACTAACCCCTTTGGAAAGGCACCATCAACCATATGAGCTTGAGAATGAGTTTTACAGGTGACTGTTTCTATTTCTTGACTTTGTGTGGGACGTTTCATTTTATTTCTGGGCGCAGTCAGTCCCTCCACCGCGACCTGTTCCAGTTTAAATGCCCATATTTGGTTTGCCATTCATCTTGTTTTTCTTTCAGTTCCTCATATTTCTGATCCACTAAAGGCTTATTTGGGGGATTTTCACACTGTCTTGCTAGATGCCCATCATTGCCACATTTAAAACAGAACCATTCCTTTGGCCTGGGCTTTGGCGCCGTCTGTTGAGCTTGAACCTCTGCCACCCTAGCTGAGGGGATTTCTTGAGCTGGATCTTGAGTTTTGTTAGCATGTCTTTGGGCTTTGTAGTCCCTAAATGTCATTGCATGTGATCATGCTTTGTGGCTCTCCTATCTTCCTCTGTTCTCACCTGTAACAGGAATTCCGAAAAATCAGGAGGCGTTTCTGTTTTAAGCCTTAACTGCAATGCCAGAATGAGAGACTGATCCCAGCACCCACACAGAAACTTCCGCAGTAACTGTTTATTGGCATATGCTTTATCAATCCCATTTCTCTTTGTTGCAGTAGTAATCAGCACCTGTAATCGCTGCAGGTACACTGGAGGCTTTTTCTCCTCTGTTTTGATGAGTACCGAGGGACCTTGCAAAGATTTCTTCCCCATCCTCAACCAATCCATATGCTGAATCAATATAAGTTTCACATAATCGCAAGGATCTGCATGTGGGCCTAGCTGTCTGATTAAATCAGAGGCTGGTGGAATCAGACTTTCTAAAATTATACGTCGCTGCATGTCAACCGGAATTTTGTCTTGAATCATAAGCTCTACATGGAGAGACCATGTCTGGAAGTCCACTTCATTAGGAAGCTTAGGAAGTTTGCCTGAAAATGGGCGAAGTCGTTTTGTTCCCTGATTTGTAGAAATTGAGTTATCACTTTTAATGACATGCTCCACGGTGATCTTTTGAATGTCTGGTGGATTGAAAAGATCATTGACAGAGGCCACTAGATTTATTGGAGCTGGTTGCGTTACTTTCGTCCGCTTTCTGGATTTAGCGGTGATTGTGAGCAAAGCATACTAGGTTTTTTTTCAATGTATTGGGGGGTTTACGAATTAAAGGGTCCCACTATCATCTGAGTCTTGCTCACTGTCAACATATGAGCTGTCACTTAAATCTAAGGGTTCTGTCTGCGCTGGGGATTTCTTTGGAGTAGAAGCCACTTTATAAGCCCTATCTACACGCCACATAATATTAGGGTGTCCAACACTAGAGAAATACTTTGGGAGGACAGGTGCTATGTTTGTGAGAGATTCCTCTGATTCAAACTCTGCAAGAGCTTTCACACCATTCTCTTGCCCTGTCTGCCTCAACCTGAGTATTTTGTTAAAAGATCCAAAAGTCGAGCAGAATTCAGTTATCTGTTCATCAGTATCAGCTGCGGTAATACCTTCAATGTACACAGCATTCTTTAAATTTACACCACCCATCTGTTCAGTGTCCATGGCTGCATAGGGTTTCACACAATTGTTAAATAATTGCCGGCTATATATATAATATATACACCTATTGTCACAGTTCCCTCGTCTCCAGAACTCCATTTCCCATGATCCTCTTGTCTCCTCACCTGCACTCACTTCCCTCGTCATCTCCTCATCACAGATCATCGTCACCTGGACTCCCTCGTCAGCACTCCCCATATAATGGACTCACTCCCTTCACTCCCGGTCGGATCTTGATGTTGTTGTTTAAGTTGTACCTATGTGTGTCTTCTCCTGCGTTTGTTCATTAAAGTACCTTAACTGTGGATGTCCGTATACGTTTCGTCTCTCTAACACCAGCGTACCGTAACACCTATATATCACAGATAAGCGCTTGATGTTCTATGTACTCAAATTGAATTATGTCTCGTGTTTAACCACTATAAGAGCCAGCGGCAAATCCCAGAGGCACTGGCCGAGATGAAGCCGTTCTCAGCGGTTACAGAAGCACTGAATGGCCGCTGACGCACTCGAGCTCGCATCTCCGAAAACGTCAAAACAAATTGTAAAATGGGCTCTGTTATTAAATATGAGTCACATATTTCAGGTCTAAACAACTACATTCTCGCCTAAAAAACTATTAAAACTACAGTTCGTGGTACAAGAAGTAGTATTTCTAAAAATTACGGTTGATTTGATCGGCCGCCATGACGGTCACTTCAAGCGGAGTGATACAAACGGTGAAAAGGCAGTAGGAGTGCTGTTATCACTGAAATATCGCATGGCTATCAGCCAATCAGATTCGAGAACCAGACAGAACTGTTGTATAAATATATGTATATATATATATATGTAACCCTGGGTTTAATCCTTGTGATTTTTAAATATACACATTCAAGGTTGAGTTCGTTACTTTGTTTACTTTTAAGAGTGTTAACCGGTATTTATAATCTGTGTATGCAAATTTGGTTAAGCAAAATCATTCTTTTGGATTGGTTTGTGGAAGTTAGGTCCCACCCCTTTTACTGGCAGGTGTATTCTGATTGGTGAGTGATAGGGATTTAAATAAAAAAGAAAAAAAGACCGTTAGGGGATGGAAGGGGTCAGACACTAGTTGGGTTTCTCCGTGTGTTTTCAGTTTTAAAATATTTTTTTGTTCGTAAAGGGAGAGTTATTTTCAGCCAGAATATACTCGGTCAATGTTTTATTTATAGTCTGTTGTCTAATGTGAGTGTGGTGAGTGTTTTTAAACGTTTACGCTCAGATAAGAAGACTGTGTGTAACAGTGTATCTATTGGGACGCAACATTGTTGAAACAATGATAGAGCTTTGATCGGCTACATTCAACGAGCTCCTCCGACACCGACAGAGTCGTCGCAACCCCAGATAGCGCTCTGAGTCCCCGCGAGATTCAGAGCTCCTCTGGCACCGCTGGATACTGTACGCCGTTACGGATGATTTTGGTTGCAGGCGGTGGATCGAGTGAGAACAAGTGGACCGCTTGTTGCGGTTGAGTGCGCCGCTGCGGCTGGATCGAGGTACTCTGTTGTTTTGTGTTACTCATTGGAGTGAAGAGGCCAATTTGTGTTTTTATTAGGCCACAACGCACTCAAGCAACGACTCAGGCCTGCAACGGTGGTGTTTGTGGATGCATGCGTGTGAGTGTGGGCCCACAGATATGTAATTCATATATACGTTTGTTGTCTATGAGTGTATCGTCACTATGGTTACCGTCTAGGCACCATTTCCGTGTCTATATATGGTTATAAATTACTGTTCAGTCATCTGCAGATACTGATTTATTGGTTTATAAGGTGAACTATTTATTTATTTACTTATTTATTTATTATCTTATTTAATCTATTTATTAACATATTTATTGACATTTTGACTATTTATTGAATTACTTTCTGTGATAAAACATTGTAGTTTGTTGTATTTAACCATACCTACCTGTATTATATGTTTTTTTTTTTTTTTTCTTTTAATCTTTCATCATCTACTGTTTACATAAACAGGAAATTAAATCTTGGCTTATAAATATTATTAATATCAGAGGTGTGTAATAATTTATAAACTTGTCGAGAGACATATTACCAGAACCCGGTGCTCCACCCTAACAGAACTTGGGCGTGGCAAATCCTAAGAGGGTAGGGGGCGCTACACAAATTGGGGGCTCGTCCGGGTATTACTTTAAAGCTAAGCAAAATTGCAATTTTCGTTCATTTTAACCTACCTGAGTATTATATCTGAACATGGCTTTCCACCGTAACCCGTTCATCCAGGAAGAACTCTCTCACTGGTGTGAAGAGGCTATTGTCAATGAGAAACATGCTCTACTGCTGCTAGGGGTTCCTGCCAATACAGACGTGTCTCAGATTGAGGAAACTGTGCAGAGAGTTAAAGCCCTTGGACGAGTACGTGTAAGAGACACTAAGGTGGGCCCTAGCCCCAGCAGTCTAATAGTCTTATGCGAGTGTCGCAAAGTAATTGACCCCACTCGTATGCCCATAGAGCTGCAGATTGGAGATGAAGAGGAGACTTGGAAAATTGTTGTTTCTAAGAAATGTGAAACCACTAGTATTGGGTTTGCAAATAAGTTTTCAAGTTTCCTGAATGGAGAGGGCAAGACTATTAAGGATGTCAAGGAATTATTATCTCCTCTCAGTTCAAGTGCTGGCTCCCCTGAATCTATCATCCGTGCTGTGGGTGAACTTTTAGAGAAGACTGTGCTTCGATCTAGTGACACCAGTGCCTACAGAAGATTGCACATTTTTTCAGCCACTATTCCTACTCCATCTGGAGAAGAAACTATGGAGAATTGGATTGAACAAGCTCGGGCTTGAATCCCTGTCAGAATTCCTGCGCAGAATAGAGAAGTCTCTCACCAAAGTAGTGCAGAGAGGTGGACTGTCTCCACAGATGATGGACAGATCCCGAGTGGAGCAGCTGATACGAGGTGCAGTTGAGTCGGATATGATGCTTCTACAACTGAGGTTGAGGGAGAGAAAAGAGCAACCACCCCTCTCCTTAATGAAATACGAGAAGCTGAGGAGAGTGAAACCGCCCAACATAGAATTAACACCACCGTAAAGACTGTACATTTGCAAGAGGATGAAAAACTTACTTTATCTATTGTGAAAGAGTTGAAAGCTGATATACAAGAGCTGCGTATGTGGCTAGATGAAAGCCAAACTTCTGTGTCTGTTTCTTCAGTGAATCCTGAGCCTAAGACCAAGACAGATAAGAAAAGTTTTGAAACGCAGCAATCAGAAGTACACATGCTCCACAAGCAAGTAAAAGATTTACAGCAGCAGCTAGCAGTCTTAAGTGTGAGCCAGAGTCAGCCAGATCGACATGTTCATGCTCAAAAAAAGTCTGCCCCTTTTACTGCAAGAAGACTTAGCCAGAACAAAGATGATTACTTTTGCTACCGTTGCGGAGAAGATGGCCATATCGCTACAAGATGTCAAGCTGTAGAGAACTCTGCCCAAGTTATTCAAAAGTTGGTACGGTCCCTACGAAAATTTAAAGGTGGGAAAGAAAATGTTAATCCAAATAGTAGCGATGATAAACAAGTCTGTTTTTCAAAAAAAAGTCAAACTGGAATCACTGGGTCAAGCACTCTACCCAAAGGATTCGTGGGCCCTGCATCAACTGTCTCTGTGAAAATTAATGGATTTCCCTGTCAAGCCCTACTAGACAGTGGGTCTCAGGTCACCATTGTGTTCGATACATGGTATAAAAAATACCTACCCAATGTGCACCTTCATCCTCTTACTGGTCTGTCTATTTGGGGGCTCAGTTCATCCAGCTATCCATACAAGGGGTACATCATGGTGGATGTGTCTTTCCCTGCTACCTGCTACAAGTGTTGAGGAAACTCTATCTATACTTGCACTAGTCTGCCCTGAACCACAAGGTCCACAACAGTTACCTGTGATAATTGGAACAAATGCCAGCTTCTTCCAACGTCTTGCAGCTCTTAGTCAAGATTCAGGATCCTACAATGAAGTACACACTCTCCGAATTCAGACACATAACCAAGAATTCTGTTTCTCTCATCAGCCCTGTAAAGAGATTACTGATGATCTGCCTGATGGCAAAATCAAGTGGATGGGCCCAGGAACTTTTACTGTCCCTTCCAGGGGTGAGCGATATGCTGTATGTAAAGTGGAATCTGAAAAACCATTGAGGAAAGAAATATTTATAGTGGAAGTTTCATCAGCTGAACTACTTCCTGCTGGACTGTTCATTCCCCCTATGGTACTGCCCTCTTCTGCCTTGGAAGTGAATCATTTCAGAGTATTGATCCACAATGAGACGTACAAAGACATATCCATTCCTGCTGGTACAGTCATTGCCCATGTGTTCCCTACAGACACTGTTACTGTAACCCAACGAGTCCAGACATCAACAAAGACAATAAATCCTCAATTGTTTGATTTCAGTGAGTCAACAATACCTGCTGTATGGGAACAAAGGTTACGCCAGAAACTATCGGAACGAAATAAGGTGTTCTCATTTGAAGAATGGGATGTAGGCCTAGCAAAAGGTGTTCAGCATCACATCCGACTAAGTGATTCCCAACCTTTTAGGGAACGCTCTCGACGCATCGCACCGGCTGACATTGATGATGTAAGACGGCACCTAAAAGACCTCCTTGCCGCGGGTATCATTAAAGAATCCAGAAGTCCTTATGCATCACCGATCGTGATAGCTCGAAAAAAGAGTGGAGCTGTACGGATGTGTATTGATTACCGTACCTTGAACAGTCGCACCATCCCTGATCAGTACACCACCCCACGGATTGATGACGCCTTGGATTGCTTGTCTGGTAGCAAGTGGTTCTCAGTCTTGGATCTCCGCAGTTGTTACTTCTCAGATAGCTATGTCAGAGGAGGACAAAGAGAAAACTGCTTTCATCTGTCCTCTTGGATTTTATCAATTTGAATGTATGCCTCAGGGAATCACTGGGGCACCTGCAACATTTCAAAGACTTATGGAGAGAGTAGTTGGTGACATGCATCTTCTACAAGTAGTTGTTTACCTTGATGACATCATTGTATTCGGCAAGACCCTTGAAGAACATGAAGAACGACTATTAAAAGTTCTTGATCGACTAGAGGAATGTGGATTGAAGGTATCCATTGACAAGTGCCAGTTCTGTCAGCCGCAAGTTAAATATGTGGGTCACATTGTCTCCTCAGCAGGTTTGACCCCAGACCCAGAGAAAGTAGCAGCTGTAACTAACTGGAAGATGCCTACAGACTTGAAATCCTTGAGGTCCTTCCTTGGTTTTATCGCCGTTTCATTAAGAGTTACTCCACTATTGTAAGACCATTGACTGAACTCACAAAAGGCTATCCACCTGTAAAAGGACAGAAAAGGTTAGATGGAAAGAACTACTACAGAGAGACAGAGCCATTCAGTGACCTATGGGATCTAGCATGCACAGTCTTTCAAAAAGATAATCTACTGTCTAACTCATGCACCAGTACTTGCCTTTGCTGACCCAACCAAGCCTTACGTCCTCCATGTAGATGCCATTTTGAGTGGTCTGGGTGCTGTTCTTAATCAAGAACATTCTGATGGACTCCGGCCAGTTGCATTTGCTAGTAGGAAGCTGAGTGCATCGTAACAACACTACCCTGTGCATTAGCTAGAGTTTCTGGCATTGAAGTGGGCAGTTGTTGACAAATTTCATGATAATCTGTACGGTGCCCAATTTGTAGTGAGGACGGACAATAATCCTCTTACGTATGTGCTGACGAGTGCAAAGCTGAATGCCACTGGCCACCGATGGTTAGCAGCTTTAGCTACATACAACTTCAGTCTGCAGTACAAGCCCGGTAAACACAACATTGATGCTGATGTGTTATCCCGTTACCCCCCTAACAATGATACCCCTACATCCTGGACAGAAATTCCACAGTCTGGAGTAAAAGCGATCTGTCAATTAGCCAGCCTTTCCCGGGGTGATATGTCTACCAGACTAGTGGATCATCTAGGTGTTTCATCACAGAGCATCCCACCGGCATACTCCTGCCCTACTCTGATTGGAGTTGATAATATGGTGCAGCTGACCAATGCAGACCTAAAGCTAGCACAAGAACAAGACACAGTTATCAGTACTGTGAAGCAAGATATTGAGTTGGGTAAAACCCCCACCCCTTCAAAGGATGTAGACCCAATGCTTGTGTTACTACAGCGCCAGAATTCAAAGCTGATTGTGCATGACAATCTCCTACACAGAGTTATTAAAAGTCCATGCGGAAAGGAAAAATTACAACTTGTCCTACCTCAGAAGTATTGTTTACAGGTCATGCACTCTCTTCATGATGATATAGGCCATCTTGGAGTGGAGAGGACAAGTGAGCTCATAAGAGACCGTATCTACTGGCCACGAATGAGCACAGACATAGAGAATTATGTCAAGAATTGTGGTCGGTGCATTACTAGAAAGACTCTTCCTACAAAGTCCACCCCTCTGAACCACATTACCAGCAGTGGTCCATTAGACCTTGTCTGCATAGATTTTTTATCACTAGAACCTGATTCAAAGGGTATCACCAATGTATTAGTCATAACAGACCATTTTACCCGTTACGCTCAAGCCTTTCCTACCAAAGACCAACGAGCAGTGACTGTTGCTTAAGTCCTTTTTGAAAAATTCTTCGTTCACTACGGATTGCCATCTCGTATTCACTCAGATCAGGGGAGAGACTTTGAAAGCCGTCTCATCAAGGAACTCCTGGGAATGCTCGGAGTTAGAAAGTCTAGGACATCACCGTACCACCCACAAGGTGACCCTCAGCCTGAACGTTTTAATCGGACTCTCCTGTCCATGCTTGGTACCTTGGATCCATCCAAGAAGTGTAAATGGAGCCAGCACATCAGTCAGCTTGTACATGCCTATAATTGTACTAAGAATGAAGCGACCGGTTACTCGCCCTATTACTTACTGTTCGGGAGAGAAGCTCGGCTACCAGTTGATGTGTGTTTTGGTACCTCTGTGGATGGTGAAGGAGGAGTTAAACACCAGCAATATGTTGAGAGAATGAAGACTGAACTTCAGAAGGCTTATCAATTAGCTTCAGAAATGGCATTGAAAAATCATCAGCGAAATAAACAACAGTATGATAAAAGAGTGAAACCTCATATTTTGAAATCAGGCGATCGAGTATTTATCAGAAACTTGGCTAATACAGGCAAGTGCAAGCTACAAAATCGTTGGAATTCCTTACCATACCTTGTTGTGGAACAGCTCCCAAACTTACCTGTGTATAGACTAAAGCCAGAGACCGGCACAGGAGGGATTAGGACCTTACATCGGGATTACCCATTGGGGATGATGTGAGACTTTTGGGGTTGGATGAGATAGAGGAAGAACAAAAACCCTCAATGACTCATACCCAAGCTGTGAACAGAAAAACAAGGCAGTCAACGGAAGCAGATAGTGAAGTAGTTGATAACTCAGCAGACCGTGAAGTTAGTAACAATTCCTCCTTCAACCCAAACAGGGTACAGAATTTAAACAATTGGATGGTTACCAGACAATCTCGACTGGGAAGAACAGTGGAGAAACAAATGGATAGACCAGAAAATGTTTCCCAACCTGTCCTTGATACGGTGGAAACCCATAAGTCTGATGGGGGAAACCGTTAATACAGCCATGCATCTGAAAAAATAGACAGAGTGTACTGTCGACCAAAGAGGAGAATAAAGTCTCTAGTTAAGTTAGGCTACAGTGACTTTGGCCAGCCCAAGGATCAACAATTAACCATTGTGCATCGGGGGATGGTAATTCACATTAAAGATTCACCAGAGTGGAAGAACCATCATTGTCAAACTTTATGGTGTCACCAGATGGGTAAGTGTTCCAGTTGCACCAGTTCCAGTCCTGCTGCTGCCTTAAAAGCTATCGTTCAGATATAATCTCTGCTCATGAGGACATGAGAATTTAAACAGGGGGAGATTGTAACCCTGGGTTTAATCCTTGTGATTTTTAAATATACACATTCAAGGTTGAGTTCGTTACTTTGTTTACTTTTAAGAGTGTTAACCGGTATTTATATTCTGTGTATGCAAATTTGGTTAAGCAAAATCATTCTTTTGGATTGGTTTGTGGAAGTTATGGTCCCACCCCTTTTACTGGCAGGTGAATTCTGATTGGTGAGTGATAGGGATTTAAAAAAAAAAGAAAAAAAAAGACCGTTAGGGGATGGAAGGGGTCAGACACTAGTTGGGTTTCTCCATGTGTTTTCAGTTTTAAAATATTTTTTTGTTCGTAAAGTGAGAGTTATTTTCAGCCAGAATACACTCGGTCAATGTTTTATTTATAGTCTGTTGTCTAATGTGAGTGTGGTGAGTGTTTTAAACGTTTACGCTCAGATAAGAAGACTGTGTGTAACAGTGTATCTATTGGGACGCAACATTGTTGAAACAATGATAGAGCTTTGATCGGCTACATTCAACGAGCTCCTCCGACACCGACAGAGAGTCGTCGCAACCCCAGATAGCGCTCTGAGTCCCCGCAAGATTCAGAGCTCCTCTGGCACCGCTGGATACTGTACGCCGTTACGGATGATTTTGGTTGCAGGCGGTGGATCGAGTGAGAACAAGTGGACCGCTTGTTGCGGTTGAGTGCGCCGCTGTGGCTGGATCGAGGTACTCTGTTGTTTTGTGTTACTCATTGGAGTGAAGAGGCCAATTTGTGTTTTTATTAGGCCACAACGCACTCAAGCAACGACTCAGGCCTGCAACGGTGGTGTTTGTGGATGCATGCGTGTGAGTGTGGGCCCACAGATATGTAATTCATATACGTTTGTTGTCTATGAGTGTATCGTCACTATGGATACCGTCTAGGCACCATTTCCGTGTCTATATATAGTTATAAATTACTGTTCAGTCATCTGCAGATACTGATTTATTGGTTTATAGAGTGAACTATTTATTTATTTACTTATTTATCTATTTATTAACATATTTATTGACATTTTGACTATTTATTGAATTACTTTCTGTGATAATAAAACATTGTAGTTTGTTGTATTTAACCATACCTACCTGTATTATATGGTTTTTTTTTCTTTTCTTCTTTTAATCTTTCATCATCTACTGTTTACATAAACAGGAAATTAAATCTTGGCTTATAAATATTATTAATATCAGAGGTGTGTAATAATTTATAAACTTGTCGAGAGACATATTACCAGAACCCGGTGCTCCACCCTAACAGAACTTGGGCGTGGCAAATCCTAAGAGGGTAGGGGGCGCTACATATTTATATATATATATATATATATATATATATATATATATATATATATATATATATATATATATATATATATATGAGAGAGAGAGAGAGAGAGAGAGAGAGATGAGGCAAATACAAAAATCCACAATTGAATGGGCTTCATACACTTAGATAAACAATATCACAGAACAGGAGTGCAGGGAGTGAGTCCAACTTAAAGGGAGTGCTGACAAGGAAAAACAGGTGCAGGGAATCCGGGGAGAATGGCGGGAAGACTGATGAGGGAATGAAGACAGGTGCGTGGTACAGGAGGATTCTGGGAAATGGATGTAACATTACCTCCCCCTCCCTGGAAGGCGTGTCCTCACACCTCAGATGAAACTGCGGGGAGTGGGGGTGGGCGCCCTGGAGACCTACAGGCAGGTGCGGGGTGTGCAGGCGGGTGCGGAGGTCTCCAGGGCGGTACTAGGTCCTTGGCCCTCATGGCGGGTCTGGAGCTGTGCGCGGCTATGGCTGGTCATGGGCAGAGGGCGGCCATGGCGGGTCATGGCGGTGCATGGAGCGGGTTTGGCAGGGCTTGGAGCGGGCTTGGTGAGGGCTGGAGCGGGGCCTTGAAATGGGGTCCAGTTCATCCCCTCAAATTCAATTAAAAGCCCCACTGGAACTGGAGCGGGCTCAACAGCATGAAACTCAGGGAACTTAGGCTGCATGGAGGCAGAAAACTCAGGGAACTTGGGCTGCTCGGAGGCAGAAAACTCAGGAAACTTTGGCTGCACAGGGGCAGAAAACTCAGGGAACTTGGGCTGCTCGGAGGCAGAAAACTCAGGGAACTTGGACTGCACGGGGGCAGAAAACTCAGGGATCTTGGGCTGCACGGAGGCAGAAAACTCTGGAAATTGGGCTGCTCAGAGGCAGAAAACTCAGGAAACTTGGACTGCATGGGGGCAGAAAACTCAGGAAACTTGGGCTGCTCGGAGGCAGAAAACTTAGGAAACTTGGGCTGCACGGGGACAGAAAACTCAGGGAACTTGGTCGGCTTGGTCTTCCTCCTCCTTCTCTTGGGTCGTCTGGACCCAGTAGGGGGTTGTGGGTCCAGCAGGACACAGGGGAAAAGCTCACTGGTGGGGCATGCAGAGGAAGATGGAGACTGACAAACTGGCCAGGCCACCTGTGTTTCTGGATGAATTGGACAAGAATTGCATGCTATATCTGGAACTTCTTCGATAACAAACTTAGAACCATTTAAATACAAAATCAAATTAATGGTATCGTCTAAGGATAAATGATCGGCAGGTATATCAAAACGGATCGTGCTCTCGTCCAGCCCCTCCAGAAAAAGGGTGTTTAAACAAGCATCTGGCCAATTCGTCACATAAGCCAACTCAACAAACTCCTCCACATACCTCTCCAGTGAACATCCCTCCTGCAGGAGCCCAACGAGGCGATCCGCGGCAGAAGCTGGCGGGTGAAATATGGGAGGAGCAGAAGCCTCGGAGACAACAAACAAGCCCATCTTGAATTGCAGATTTTCAGTCGTTTACGATCTGTGATTCTGTTACGTGCGTTGCTGTAGAGATGAGGCAAATACGAAAATCCACAATTGAATGGGCAACACGGGAAAGTTACAGTAGGTCTTTAACATTTAGTTTTCGTAAAAATAAATTTCCTTATGGAGAAAATAAAATATTATGAAAATAGTTTCAGTCATGATTTTTTAAATTTGATTTAGTCTTGTTAGTTTTGTATCCAATACAATGTGATTTTCGGAGATCGAGATCTGGCAGCAGCAGGACATTTTTCCTCTTGGCTGGGTGATTCTACACCCAAAATTCTTCATGGGCCAGTAAACCAATGAGAACATGTGACAGTGAAGACGATACATAACAACAGTGCCTGGGCGCCAAAGCTGCTGTAGATCAGCATACCCGGAACCCTCTGTCACTGGCAGATTTGAAGAAAATTACCGCGGTTTTGCAAATAAATATATGATGGACAGTTGCATATACATTACCAACATTTTATCATAAAATTTTACATTTTTAAGCTTTATGGTATACCTCAAACAAAGGAATTTATAGTAATTTATAGTGTTAATATTAATTATTAGCGAGTCCAGGGATGGCTTGGATATGCAGAGCATTCACAGCTTATATGAACCGCATGCCAATCTCATATATGAGCAATAACCTAGGCAGCTGACTTGCTGCCTCGCTGCCCTCTCAGGCGATGACTTTGCAGGCAGCGTTTGCACACAAAGGTACCTCATGAAACTGATTTCGGACAAATTTCTGAGGAAGCAGATTAATGGTTTAATGATCTACAGCAAAATAGCACAAGCTTTGATGATAATAAAGCGAATTTTTAACAGTAATAGAACTACTATTAAATAGTTCAATAGTAACTTCATGCTAGAAACAACATCAAAATTTGAAAACAATGGTCAAACACATACATTTACACCACCAACTGCAACTTTCAGATGCCATCTTTATTTTTTAGTTCAACTGTCACAGAATGGAAAAGCACAGGATTGTGAGATATCAAAGGTAGCGAAGGATGCATCTATGCTGCCTTCCAAAATTGATCAGATGAAGGCATCTCATGAGACAGGAAGTGAAGCTAACTTTAGATTCAGACATGCCTTGATGCCTTCCTACCTTGGAATACACTTAGCACTAAGCAGCACTAAGACAATGTCCTTTGGTTTACGAAAGTCCCTTTCAATTTAAAAGTCCCTTCTGACTGACTTATTCAATCGTAAAGTTTGCCATGGCATATTAATGTAACTTTCACTCAATCCATATTACACACTAATGGACCCTTTGTCGATACCAATTACAACATCATATTATTTATATAAAATAATATTTATTGAACAACAATATTTAAATGAACAATAATAGCATTATAAATGACAATAGGAAATAAACAATACAATTCAGTCAATTGTACAAAAACAGTGCTTTACACAATGCAAGGTAAATATAGCTTTAATATTAAATTATTAAATTTAACATAGCCCAATTCGATTTGCTCAGGAACAAGTAATAGATTAAAAAGACCAAAAATTGCCTGTTTTATGTACCCAAAATTAATTATATCTCATGTTTAACCATTATAAGAGACAGAGACAAATTCCTGAAGCACTGGCCGAGATTAAGCATGAGCATGAGTACATGAGCACTGAACGGGCATTGACGGCCTGGAGCTTGCATCTCCGAAAACGTCTAAACAAATTGTAAAATAGGCACTATGATTAAATAAGAGTCACATTTTTCAGGTCTAACAAGGTCTTTTCACCTAAAAAACTGAAATGATTCTGGATCGATTCTGAGATTTTCTAATGCATCACGATCCATGATTCTGTGCTCAATTTTTAACAGCAGATGGCAATGTGTGCTTTATAAACATCGGAACAGTGTCTTGAGGTGTGGTAACCATAGTATAAGCGGAATAATTGACTCCGGGCCGTTGAATTCTGCACACCCGCTTCACGTCATGGCCACATTACCACCCTGGGTGTGCAAGAATTCAACGGCCCATCGTCAATTATTGCTTACATAAACCTCAAATTTTTAGACTGCGTAAACCCAGCCTGATCTGCCGGCGATTTGATTTCGCCTAGCAACTCAGTCTGGAAACCCGTATATTCATTTCTACTACTTCTGTTACACTTTTGCAGGAACCAATCACAGACTGGCTTATCCACCTTGCTAGCTATTGGCGGATATAACACGATGACGATAGAGAAGCGACGACAAGCACAACCATCAATCCAATTCCTTTTAACCTCTCGACGATGCTAAATGACTTCTTTAGTTTAGCAAACAAATCGCTCGAGTGGGTGTAAATACCTTTCTTGTTTTTTTTTGCACAACCTGCAAACATCGCTCAATGCCATTGCTGCTTCTGCAAACCGCTGATCAATGCTACAAACCAATACAAACTAAACCTGTCTGGAGTTTTCGCGTCGCTCTGCAAAGTACATCACCCGGATCGTTGATCTGATTGGTTGCAGGACTATCCAATTGCATGAATAATGCTTGTTGATCACGCCTCTTGTGCAGTAGAAAATACATAGCAGACTCCCCAGACCAATGTTCAATTTTAAATTGAGCTTGGTCTGGTGATAGCCAGACAACAAAATTTTATCAATAAACCACACATTCTCGTCTGAATGTGCAACTACATTTCGTGTCACAATAACTGTATTATTTTTAAATTATGCTGGTGTTTTTCTCCGCTATTGGCGCTCACTGGTTGGTGCAAGATGCATTCTGGGATACCTGGCTGTCTCAAGTCCGCACAAGTCACCTCTTGATGCATCCTCGATAAAAGGGACGGATCAAGAGCACACATTTTGAGCAGTACTTGGCTAGATGTGAACTTTGAATTGGAACAGTACTTGGGCAGCAACTGATGTTTTGCAAGTTCACAGGTACAGATAAGAACGCATATTGAGAAATGGCCCATGGCTATGTGAAATTCAAAATAAAAGAAGAACACAACCAAACACCTACATGAAAATGTACTTATTTACTTAAATTGCAGTCTTTTGATTTGATCGTGAACCCCCATTTGGGAAACCCTGCTTCAATGTATTAATCTATTATAAATGAACAATAATTAGCAATAATATATTTATAAATAACCTAAACATTACTTAAATAAAATGAGGTACATTTTGTTCATGATAATTATTGCATTAAAGGGTAGTTTACCCAAAAGTGAAAAAATTCTGTCATAATTTATTCACCCTCGTGTTGTTCCAAACCTGAATGTCTTTGTTCTCCGTAACATAAGTAAGATATTTTGGATGGTTTTGGTTTCCACTGACATCCATTGTATGGACAAAACAAACAAACAAACAAACAAACAAAAAATTAGGTTGGCTAATGATTACTGATATTTTGGTAACACTTTACAATAAGGTTCATTAGATAAACATTAGTTAATATATTAACTAACCTGAACTAACCATGATTGCAAGTTCACAGTGCATTAACTAATGTAAACAAGATTTTAATAGTGTATTAGTAAATGTTGAAATTAACATTAACAAAGATTAATAAATGCTGTATCATTATTAGTTCATGTTAATTAATGTAGTTAACTAATGTTAACTAATGAACCTTATTGTAAAGTGTTACCGGTATTTTATTTTTGAGTGAACTAACCATTAAACTTTTGTTAAAATTTGAACCTTATTGTAAAGTTTTGCTGAATAATGCATTAAAGGGTTAGTTCATCCAAAAATTAAAACCCTCATGATATTCCAAACCCATAAGAGTACATCCTCGGAACACAAATGAAGATCTTTTTGATAATCTGAGAGCATTCTGTTCCTCCATAGACAGCTATGCGACTACCTCTTTGACTCTTCAAAAGTTCATGCAGAGATCGTAAAACTAATCCATATGAATTGAGCGGTTAATCCCAATTTTCTAACGAGACATGATCACTTTATACGATTAACAGATTGAGTTTAGGCTTACAGGTTCAGAATGACATGAATGTGAGAAATTAATGACAGAATTTTCATTTTTGGATGAACTAACCCTTTAACACTTACTTTAGGTGGCTGAATATGACCTGTGAGCCCAAATCTGAGATGTTTGCTATACATTGCTGTTGTATTCATATAATATGCCAAAACAATTCCACAATTCCAGTGAATAATCATTATATACAATTTGTTAAATTTCAGATATGTGTGCTCATACTCACATTTACACAATACTTTCAGTATTTAAATGTTCAGCATGCATTGAAGCAGGTGTGTCTTTCATTGGAGTCATACAGTATAAAATTCACTGGACACTGTCCAGCAATCTGTTGAGTACATCAAGTGTAACACGCATACCACAACTAACCATCTGTTACACATGCAGAAAACACACGCAGGGAGAAACAAACACACTCACATTCATGCCCCCATCTGCCATGCGGCTACACAGACATGCTTCACGCAGTCTTGTACAAGCATGTGCACACACAAACACACACACACAGGCATTCAGCTTGCCTCAGTTTCACTTGACAAATAGCGCAGATAGACCTAAGCCACTTCGGAGCGCCTTTCTTCCTCCCTTTTCTTCTTCTCTCGATGTTATTCTGTTGTTTCTTTTATGTACAGTAAAGGCGTGTGAATGGGGAGGGCGGAGGAGACAGAGAAATTCCAGGGAGGGAAAAAGCTGTCCATTCAAATGCAGGATTATTATTGGCTATTGCTCCAGGCCTCCCTGAACAATCAGCAATACCATTCACTCTTACTGCTCACAGACAGATCCCCCCCCCCCCCCCCCACACACACACACACACACACACACTCATAAACACATGCAAGCAAAGACAAGTGGCCTTTACTTATTACTCTTTCTTTCTTTCTTTCTTTCTTTCTTTCTTTCTTTCTTTCTTTCTTTCTTTCTTTCTTTCTTTCTTTCTGTTTCCTTTTTTTGGTCTTTCTCCGTGATCCCTGCTTTTGGTTGTGTAATACTCCAGGCAGCTTTCAATGGGCTGAATATAACAGTCTGGGGTGCCCACTTCACTTCTGCACTTTGTGTGTGTGTGTGTGTGTCTGGGACAGTCTGTGTGTGTGGATGTGCTCTGATGGTAGAGAGGTACCAAGTAGGTCTTTCTGTTTATCCACCCCACAGAGAAAGAGAGAGAATATAAGAAGGAGAGAGGAGGTGGTTGATTGTTTCTTTTGCAGACGGATTTGGAGTGGGAGTCTTATTGATTTTTCCCACACTCTTCTCTTTCTCCTTTTCCTTCTTTTTTCTCACTCTGCTTTTCTTTCCACACACTCACACTATCCTCCAACTTTTCCTCATCTTTTCTCTTCTTCTCTTCTTTCCTTTTACCTCAATTAATGAGAGCACCTGAACATCTGCCATTACGCCAGTAAAACATTGTAATAATAAGTTATGATGTTAAAATTTATATTCCTCTGTCTGCAAAAAAGTTGTTCATGTTTGGAATGTTTCATTAATTTTGTAGATCTAAACTCAGCCTCCCACTTTAAAATACTTATGTTGTCACGGAAAATGCAGTAGAGGTAGAAACGTTCCAAAAACAGGATTTAGTGTAATTTTACTTTTTTAAAGGAATATTAAGCTCAGTCCAAAAAAATGTAGCATAATGTTTATTACCACTAAAATATTTTCGACTTGTCTTTTGTTTTCTTATTTTTTCTTCTTCTTCTTTTTTTTAAGAGGTTGGCTTGCATTGGGGACCTTACAATGGAAGTGAATGGGGCCAGTTGTGGAGGATTTAAATGCTGAAATGTCAAGATTATGATTTTAGTTCAAACATATGCATTTTTGAGCTGTAAAACTGTTTAATTCATAATTTTATTGATTAACTCCTTTTAGGGTTGTTGTTGTGTTGTCATGAATACAAAGTTATAAAATTATATATAACTTTCAAGAAAAGGTTAGTAAGCTATTTTCATGCTAAAATCATATTAACACATATTGTTTATGTCTTGTTGTTATTCTTTTTAAGTATATTTAAGTTTACAGATGGGCTTCCATCATAAATGCCTTACTCTAAACTAGATTATTTATTTTTTAAGAAGAGGAGGGAAATTAATTTTTGTTGTAATTAACATTAGCCCCAAATGTTGTGGATTGAGCATATAACTTGCATTGAGCAGAAATTAACTGGATAATGACACTAACATTGCAGCATCAACACCATTAATGTACTGAATTGAATCATCATTGAACTGATTTGAGCTGAATAATGACACTGTTGGGTAATTCCTCGTTAGATCAACCAGAGGTTATCAGCTCAAAATTTTTAATTCTGTTAATATTTTTTTCTGAAGAAAGACAGACATAAATAGTGATGAAAGGCAAAATATTAAATGCCGTAGATAAATATCAAAGTGTTTAAATAATTTTTTTGACTGTTTTTATCTCAGGCGGTACAACAAAATAGTTGTATGTATATACTGTAGTTGTACCACCATACATGGAAAGTGAACCAGTCTTCCTATTCTTGAAATGAGCAGTTTTTACCAGTAATTAATTGAGAGAAATTTACAAACCTTTTCACTCTGGGAAAGATCAGCTGGGGTCCTCTGGATGATGCATTATTATGTTTACTGTTATTACCTTGTCATTTCATAATAAAAGTGCCATGTTTGCAGTTGTGCCACCCTGACATTTAAGAATATACAAATTGCTGGGCAAAAGTTTTTCAATTATCTCAATAGTTTTAAAACTATTGATATTTAAAAAAAAAAAAATGTTTATATGAAAGGTTTCAAACCTAAAATTATGCCATAGTAGTTTTTTTTTTATTATTTTTTTTATTTTTTTTATTTATTGTTAAGACACTATTTTAAATGGTTTTCTTATTTGTTCAGACAGTTGCACCACCTGACATTTTGGGGGGTTAAGATAACAGATAGTAGAACATGTCTGAGTACAAAAAAACATTCCTTTTCCGATGTTTGTAACTGTAACTCAAAAAGTATTATGTTAAAAGTGAAAACATGCCTATAATTATTAACATAAAAACAACAATGTCAATATCTTGATTAAGTCCAAAAATATGCTGTTATTAAGAATAAGGAAAACATGGCTACTTAGTTGGTGCAGTACTATTATTTCACATTTGTTTTTCAGAAAACACTTCACACATCTGGAAGGAAGTTAATGTGCCTCAACTTGGCCATTTCAGTGAACTTTGGTACTGAGAATATTGTTAAAATTGGTATGTTCAATGCATTTGTTTTGATAGAAAAAAGAAGATAAATTTCAAATTTTAACAATATTTGTTCCTCAAACACTCCTCTTTTAATACAATAAGTATCGGCTGTTTGAAAAGTCACCCACATTTGGTTTTTGACCATTGAAAATTTGTAAATGTTAACAATTTGCACATGGAGCCACACTGAGATCCACATATCTCTTTATTTTTAAGGCCATATAGGGCTTTAAAAATAAGCATACTAAAATAAAGGTTTGTTAAGAACCAGAATCTAAAAGCATACTGAGATATATTCAATACTTCTTGAGTTACAGGCATGCAAACTTTGGAAAAATAATATTTTTGGAACTCAAACAGGTATGTTCTATGCAATTGTTTTGATAAAAGGAAATGAGATACATTTCTAGTTTAACATTAACATTTAACATTATTTGTTTTTCAGACATTTCTCTTAAAAGAAAATAAGTATCAGGTGTATGTAAAATGGTCCACATTTGGTTTTTGACCTCTGAAAATGTACAATTTAACAATTTACTCATGGAGCCACATTGAGATATCTCTGGGATTGAACAATATAAAGCCCTTAAAATGAAGATACTAAAAGAAAGGTTTGTTAAGAACCAAACCAAACCAATATTAAGATATCTTTACAGGCATGTAAACTTTGGGGAAAAAACACAAGAAATGCTTTTTCCCATTTTTGAGCTGTCACCATTGGCATATAATGCAACAATGATCGCTAAAGACAACTACTTATCTATGTGTAAATATAAAATAATGATGCTGCCATCATTCTAAAGTTATTTCACCCACCTGAAATTTGACTCAAAATCTCAGGTGAAAAATTATTAATGTTTGTCTTTCTTCTTCAAAAAAATAATTAAAATAAATGAGAATATAACAAAATCAAAAATTTTTGCCGAGGAAGTTTCCAAAATTTGGTTGTTTTGACATGAAATGACTCTGTTGCCTTCTGTTGATCTGCTTATAGCTGGATTGAACTTGTTTCTTAAGTGATGAACATTGCAACATTGACACAGTTCTTGAACTAGTTTGTAACAACATTAAAATAAATTGAACTAAATAATGACTCTATTATTATCTGTAGAGCTGTATTACATCTGAAATTGAATTTGTTTAACATTAACACTGTTATTGTCCTGTTTATTAATGTTAAACCACTTTGAAACAATCTGTATTGTATAAAGTATTATATAAATAAATCTGACTTGACTTGTACTGAACCTCTTTAGTGTTCATGCTGACATACACAACAATTGTTTTTCTGCTAAATTTCCTAAAACTGTTGACACTTCTATCATAGTATCAGCAAATTTTCCATTTGACAGTAACTGAAGAAAGTAATGAGATAATTAAGAAAAAAGATAAAGAGATGATAGATGGTACATGAGTAGTTAAATGTAGCTGCAGTGTGTGTATGCTGAATAGGCAGTGTGTGTTTGGACAAATTATTCCATTCTGCCTGGGGACAGGGGAGCTCATGATATCATTATGCTCCCATGTTGCTGAGCCAACGGCGCAGGTTTAATTTTGACATCAGTGGGGACATAAAAGCAGCTTTAAAACAAGTCAACCTCAAAAAAAAAAAAAAAAAAAAAAAGGTATTTTTTTTAGTGAAGCGACTGTTACTCATTGTTGTGGCAAGTTCTAAGATCAGGTGGAAGTTACTGCTGTTATTCTACCAGAATAGAGATTGTATCAACCTTACTGTATCACCTGTCTTTAGCAGTTGAAACAGATGAGATGTTTAACTGTTTAACAGTGCCTGAACAAATGCACATACCGGACAGCTTTTGTCTGAGAAGGAATTTAAGTCTAATTCGTCAATTGTTGTTCACACTTTGGGGGAAAATGAAATGTTTTGTTTAAGTGGAAAACATCTACATGCCTTTCAAACAAACATAGTCATAACCAGAGAGCAAACATGCTTTTTTTTAACCACACAATACCTAACAAAACAAACAGGAAAACACCTGAATTTGGAATGTTGAATACTCTGTTCTGTCTACCTTTATTTTCTTTGCCATCTTTCTCTGTGTACAGTTGACATTATTTCCAGGCAACTGTTAAAGGAGATTGAAATATCAGACATTTAGTGGGATGGGCTTTCAGTATGTCATGAGTTTCATTTGTATTCATTTGTTTGCCAGCTGCATTTTTGACACTGTCAAATTGTGTCAATTCAATGTGTGCAAGTTTTTTTGTTTTGTTTTTTAATACAGATGTCACTCAAAGGTAACTTGGATATTTTAAAACCTCAGAATAAATATAAATTGAACATTTCTGATACATTTTACATTGACTCTTTCTATAAATTCTCTTAAAACCTCTAAAGATCAAGTTAATTAAGGGTCAATGACATGTACATTTTCGTCCAGATCTATTAATTTACATTAAAAATGCAGTGCTTACATACAATGACTTGAGCACTCCCAATATTATCCAATTGCAGAGCCACAATGTTAAGGAACACCAGACTTGGAGACAGAGATAAGGTTAAACCCAAACAGGGTAGTTATTAACAGTAGTGAATATAACAGCAAGCAGGTGAGCAATGGAACAGTCAGAATAATGAGTCTATCTCAGTTCACCATTTCCCATCATCCTCTGTTTACCACCTGCACACACTCCCCAATCACCTGTCAGCTATCACACTCATCAGTACCGCTCTTTATAAGCAAGCACCAAACAAACACACATTGTCTGATCTCGTCAATACCTAGGACTATTATCTTTGCATAAGACTGCTTTCCCCAGTGTGTGTTGTCACCTCCGGAGTCCTTGCCTGTATACTTGCCTGTAGAGATTTACCGGTTATGATCCCATCCGTTGTCATCATCCATCTTCTGCCATCACCCGTCTCCTTCAGCAAGCCTGCACCAGTCGGCACCTGAAAAAGAGAGACAGTGTTAAAACAAGCTAAGTTTGATCATCTTTTCATGAACTGCTTTACTTGCTTGTGTCCTGCAAATCCTGCAAATAAAGACTCTGTTATTTGATATTACCTTTCCTGTCTTCTTCTGTGTGCGTGACAGAAGATCAGACCAAGTAAAGGAAGAACTCAGCAAGGGATTTAGCAGAAGAGATTCTGTGCTCCATCTACCATAACCGCCGTAAATTGGAATTGTATGTGAAGGAATTCTTGGAATATTGCCACTTAACATCCTGGGATGACAGGAGCCTTATGGCCATGGATTTGTTCTGGAGTGGATTGGACAGTCATCTAGCACCTTTGATACCATTAGGCAGTCCAACCTTCTCTTTGAAGCAGTATCTTGATTATGTACTGTTGCTA
The DNA here is from genome assembly GCF_024489055.1 of Chanodichthys erythropterus. Lineage (NCBI taxonomy): Eukaryota > Metazoa > Chordata > Actinopteri > Cypriniformes > Xenocyprididae > Chanodichthys > Chanodichthys erythropterus. The sequence continues at coordinate 20,209,767 of NC_090232.1, forward strand.
AATGGCTTGTCCTTCACTGTTGGTGAGGTTACTGTATTCCCTGTGGAGGAAACTGCAAGCCCCACTCCTCCTGTCTCTGCCACCTCAGCTCCAGATTCCAGTCTCAAGCCCGCACCAGTCCCAGGATCCAGTCACAAATCTGTTCCTTTGAGAGAAATTCACCAGTCCATTCCTGTGAGAGAAATTCTCTAGTCTGTTCCTGTTAGAGAAATTCACCAGTCCGTTCCTGTGAGAGAAATTTGCCAGTCTGTCCCAGTGAGAAAAATTCACCAGTCTGTTCCAGTGAGAGAAATTCACCAGTTCAGTTCGATTCACATTTATTTGTATAGTGCTTTTCACAATACATATCATTTCAATGCAGCTTTACAGACTAAATGTCAACATTACAATTTGGAGTAATCTGTTATCAGAGATGGCTGTGTCCAATTTTTGTAATTTCAGCAATGTACATTTACAAACAAATCATGCAGTAAGCTAACAATGTATTAATTTAAGCAATCTATTCATTTAAAGTAGAATCAATGAGCTCATGGAAGTAATGAATCAATATATCCTAATCATATTAACAATGATTAGGATATATAGCAAAATTTGGAATGGTGCATGTTGATCCAGAGTTTGCATTATCTGAAGTCCTCACAGGGGTTGGCGCCGTCTCTTCACTAGGGTTGGGTATCGAGAACCGGTTCCATTTTAGAACCGGTTCCAAATTTCAAAGAACCAGGGAATCAATACGATGCACGCATTTCGATTCTGTTTATCGATTCCTGACTTTTTTCAGTCATTCTCGCACGGTGAATGGCAGTGAGCATTTTACAGTTGTATCTATCTGCTAGGACCTGCGACAAGGACATTATCTCATCACGCACATACGCAGTTCATTACAATCTGCACTGACTTTTTCTTCAACACTGCATTAATCTGAAGTAATGCACCGTGTTTGGGCCATTCACATGTCACATCTAAAAATGCATGAAAAGCGCAGCTGCACCACTTTCTCCTCCTTTCCAAAGCACTTTCGCTCCCGTGGCGTCTGTCGTTGCTATGCAACCATGAACTGCGCTCTGCAAGATGATGAGAAATTATCAGCAAAGGATTAATTGATTTCTAGCCCTTTCATTAACTTTAATAGATATATTTATGGAGATGAGCAATAAAACCTGGCTGAGCTTTTGATGTTGTTACGGAAAGGCTGAAGCTGATCGGTTGGTTCTTGTCACATGACCTGCGGTGCGCTTGAGGCATTCTGAAAAGCATATAGGCACGCCTGGAAACATTTGAAATAACGCTCCTACAGTACATTTGAAATAACGAACTTGCACATACAAAAGATGCAATATGTGAACTCTAACCCAGCTGCGAATCCTGAAGCAGCATCTCACACTCGGGTATAAAAACAGTTACAGCCTACTAGTTATAACTTAAAAAAAAAAAAAAAGTAAAATCAATATTCTTGAAGTATTTGCTCTTTTTTTCTCTCCATAAAAAAAATATTGTAATCGGAATCGAGAATCGATAAGAACCAGATTCGATAAGCAGAATCGGAATCGGAATAGGTAAAATTAAAACGATACCCAACCCTACTCTTCACAGGTGTTGGTCATCTGAAGTCTTCATAAGAGGCTGGATCCAAACTGGAGCTGATGTACTCTCTAGTCACCGTAAGTTTAGCGTAAGTTGATGACCCTGACCTTCCCACCACCACCAGGTTGGCCCTGTCCATCATTCGTCTTCAGGCAGGAAAAGCCGAATCTGCATCCCCCAGGATACGGACTAAGGATGGGGCCTACGCCAAAACGCTAATCTATACAGCTAAACATGAATCATTATCACTCACTACCTCTGTTAATACTTTATTGAATAAATACCAAGCAAACGTTCACCTGCACTCTGAGCCGTTCTGGTCGAAATGCATTACAGTAATCTGGTCTTGAGGTCATGAATGCATGAACTAACTTTTCTGCATCAGAAACAGATAACATGTTTCATGGTCTAATATAACACCCAGGTCTTTAACTGTAGAGGATGACCTAGGTCTCAAGGGCCTTAGCTTTTCTTGTTTGGCCAACACTTAGTGGGTACCTTAGGTACGTAACCTGGTCTAGGATAAAGAATAACTTTTACTCCACCTGGAGCAAATTCCAAACAGGAAAGAGCAACTGACAAGGCCCAAAGGTCCCCAACTCTTTTGAGGGTCATTATTGCCAACAAAAATGCTATTTTTAAGGCTAAGCACTTGTCAGATGCAGAGTCCAGGGCATTAATTTGGTGCAAGAGATAAACCTTCTAATACCACTGTCAGATCCCAAACAGGTATTCTAACCTGAGCCAGAGGCCTCATCCTTAAAGTACCACGAAAGAAACAAGTAATAAGATGGTGCTTTCCCAAAGAGTTACCATCTAACAGCGGACGAAAAGCAGCCAGAGCTGCTACATACACTTTACGTGTAGAAGGGGAAAGACCATCTGAGAATTTGTTTTAAAGGAACTCCAGCACTGAAGCCAATGGGCAGTTAACTGGATCCAGTTGGTGTTCTCTACACCATGAAGAGAAAACCTTCCACTTCAAAGCATAGAGTTTCCTCATTGAGGGAGCTCTAGAATTAAGAATAGTCTCTACTACCTCAGTAGAGAGACCCTTATACAGGAGTTGATCCCCCTTAGGGGCCACACCCATAACTTCCACATGTCAGGGGTGAAATATTGAGGCCCCTCCTGACAGGAATTTTCTGACGGGAATCTCCCACTCTCTCGGCCACGACTGTACCAGGGCATCCAGTTCCAGGGGAGCTGGACGGGTGAGGGAGAACCAGAGGGGACAATGTGAATTCTCTTGTGACGCAAATAAGTCTACACCCACCTGGCCGAATCTCCTCCATATCAACTGCACCGTCTCGGGGTGCAGTCTCCATTCTCCGGGCCTTAGCCCCTGCCTAGACAGGATGTCTGCTCCCACATTCAGGTGCCCAGGGATGTAAAGTGCTCTCAGAGAGAGATTTTTTCCCTGGGACCACATGAGGATCTGATGCGCTAGTCTGCACAGAGGGTGCGACCTCAGACCCCCCTGATGATTTATGTATGAGACCACATATTGTCCATTTGAACCAGAACATGATGGTCTCTGAGGTCTGAGAGAAAATGCTTTAAAGCTTGCATCACTGCTAGCATCTCCAGGCAATGTTTATGCAAAGGGAGATAACGTTCCTCCAACTGACTCTGGGTCGAGCCTTCCATGACCACCCCCACCCTGTATTGGATGCATCTGTCGTCAGTCTTCTGATGAAAAGATACCCCCAGCAAATCTTCTTCCATATGATCAAAGCCTGAAGGCATGTGCATGAGACATTGATTGTGCAAAATGGGTTGCCCCTTGGGGAAAACCCCTTGTTCCTGAGCCACTGTAACTGCCTCATGTGTAGCAGGCCAAAAGGTATTACATTGGACGCTGCTGCCATAACAGTCCTAACAGTCTCTGAAACTGTTTACAGTCATATGTTGGCCTAACTTCCTGTGTTCTGGAAGGATGGAGATATAGAAGTATGTGTCTTTCAGATAGATTGTAAAAAACCAGTCCTCGGACTTGATTTGGTTCACGATAAGATGGATTGTCAGCATTTTGAACTTGTACCTCCGCAGAGATCGGTTCAGCTGGGCAAGATCTATAATGGGACGTAACCCCCCAGCCTTTTTGGGAACTATAAAATACAGACTGTTGAACTCGACATTTCTCTCTGGAGGAGGAATAATGTCTATGGCCTCCTTCACCAGAAGAGACTGTACTTCTTGCTCCATAACCTGTGCCTGTTTGGGGCCCACTACTGTTTCTAGGACACCTATGAACCTTGGTAGACAAGACCCAAACTGAAATCTGCAATTGATGTATGATGGTGGACTATGGGGCTCGAAAGCCTAGATGAAAATGGCTTTTTCCAGGATCTCGACACCTCAGTGTGGAGATCCTAAAAGAATGGTAAGCCCTGACGTGGTGGTTGTGGTGTAGACTGCAGAAAATGCTCATCAAATTCACTCTTTTTGTGCGCTTCCTGTCTCTCAGCCGGCAAGTCAATGTTTAATTTGGCCACAGCTCGAGATAAAACCTCCACTAACTCCTGATACTGTGGTGATTGGGCTAGCGAGTCACCCAATTCACCTGCTTCAATACTGAGAACGTCTTATTCCTTAGAACTAGACAAACCCATTGTCATGCGCTCACGCGGAGCGGGCTTCTGGATCCCGAACGTGATGCTGGATCTACAGGCTGAGGACTGTGAAAGGACCAAAGCTGTCTCAAACCCCTACCCTAGATCCATCTGCGATCCCCATGAGTGGAGCCGCCACATGGGGTGCAGAGCTGGCTGCTCTGATCAAACAATGCCAGCCTGGAGCACAGCGTTCTCAGAACCAAATGCTTGCAGTTCTCGCAATCAACCCCCTCGAGGGCTGACCAAGCATGTTCTGCTCCCAAACAACTCACACACAGTTTCTGTGTATCTCCACCTGGAATAAAACGAGGGCAGGGATGAACACACTTCCTGAACTGCTGCTGCTCTTCACTCGCCACAATATATATATATATATATATATATATATATATATATATATATATATATATAAAAAATACAGGACAAACAACACCAAATAAGACTGACAGACACAGAGCACTTGCTGAAGATCGGAAAGCTGACAACAGCTGTGAGACTGGCTTTATAGCTTTCCACCGGCACATGTCATGGGATGACGTTGCGGCAATCAAGATTGGACTCAGTCACACTGAAGGTGCTCCCCAAAGTGTCGTCATCGGCGCCAGAGCAAGTTCCCTTGAAACTGAACTTTTGATTCACTCATTTGTGTTGATTACATTACATGCATTTACGTGCCACGCAAACTGACAACAAAACATTTGACATTTAAGGCAGTTTTACTTTCCGCCTGTGGTTCACCGAAATGCAGGGAACAAACAAAAACACTTGCACAACTCCATTGCTGCCCCAGAAAAACAAACTGCATCCGCTGTTCCCTTAACACTGGATTCTTTGGGAATCTGAACAAGGTTATCTTTCCCTCATAACCAAAAACACACTTCTTTGGTGACATTGGTGATTTTGTGGTCTAAAAACAAAATGACAAATCTTTCCCTGTGCAGTGCTGCCGACGACGTCCGTTACCCCAACAAAGCACGTTGATGGGCAAGCTCTTCAGAAGTGCCCATACAAGGAATTCTGCCTTTTATGACATCACAGGGCCGTACTCAAAAAAAAAAAAAAAACTTTCTGAAACTTATATGAACCCTGAAGGAGTGTATTTGGCACAGAAATACTCCTTTATATGTCCAACTCGTTTTTTGAAACTTCAGCCATGTTTAGCATGAGAATCCAACTCTTTAACAGTGTAAATAAGTCAGAATGCATGAAATGGCATTAGACATCCCATTTTTTAAAAAAAAAGATGAAAATGTGTTCATAATTAGAATTGGGTTGTGGACTACTATTAAGAAAGAGGAAATCAGAACTGTTGAGGTTATACCGAAAGTGATGTAGTATGGGCAAGAACGGAATGAGTAATCAAGATGGATGGAGTTCATTACTCTTGTCTTGTGTGCTTCATTGCTTACTAACTCCTGATAGATACCACAGGTATCTGAAATTTAGGAGCTGCAGGACAGCTGTATTATGAGCACATATGACAACTTTTTGCAAAGAATGCGTTAAAATTAAGCTACAATTTAGTGATTTTAAACTGTAGACAAATGGTTGTTGTATGCTTTTGATGACTTGAAAATTAAATATTTATACTTTAAATCTTTTACATCCAAATAGAATGCACTTCATTAAAATTTAGTTTTCTCTTCCAGTTAAAGAAATAATTTATTTTATTATCAAAATAATTTTTACAGTGTGCTTTATGTCTTTAATTTAATGTGTAATGCCACCTTAGTGTTATCTGAGTGGTTTAGACTGGTTGACATCATTGTAGTTCCTTTTTCACATAGTCTTGGACTTGGAATTATATATATATATATATATATATATATATATATATATATATATATATATATATATATATATATATATATATATATATATATATATAATTTTTTTTTTTTTTACATTTGTGTATCTTATATCTAAGAGGTTTTATGCATATGGCTGTAGGTTGTAAGATGTCACCTCACTCACAAAAAATAATGATATTTATGAATTAATAATTCATGATATTTGTAATTATACTTGCTAGCTTGAAAATATATTTCAAAACATTTTGAAAAATAAAGATTAAGATGTAAGGTGTAAGGAACTTTTTACACCACTTTTGTTGCAAATTATATGTTTTCAAAATCATATAACCAACATGAATACAAATATATGTCTGAGAACATGGCATGCATGCATTTTCAATTTAAAAGATTTTTTTCTTTTTTCTTTATTTTATTTGTATTATTGTTTTATTTGTCATTGGTCATAAAACATCAAAAACCGATGCTGGTATAGGACATTAACTGGATTTGTTCAGTTATCATTTAAACTATTTTTAAACCATGACAAATGCTATTTAAGACCAAATTAAATTTATCTTATACAATAGGCTTGGTCATACAGCTAAGACTCGGGGTACATGGCAGATGTCCGTAAGGAACGTTTAGTACTTTACCATGTGGTCTAGTTTATAGACTCACACACACAGACACACTATCACAGAGAAGGACGGTGTGCAGACTAATGTCCATCTGGAAATGTGTTTACTGCAGTCTAAACAACTGTAAATTTCAACAAACAGGTTGTAAACTCACTCATGGTTTCTTAGTTGCTTACACTTCCTGTTCCATCCCTTTAGCACACACATAAGTACTCACTACCACATTTCTGGTGTTCAGGGGTAATTATAGCAGATCAGATCAAAGCGATCAGTTGTCACCTGTCATCATATCTGTCATTGTATTTAACCGAGCTAAAATATCACAGTGCCTGTTTTGTGATACTTCACCTGTCCTGCAGAAAATAGCATGGATTTGTGTCATGTTTTTACTCTTTCAGATGGAGTTTTGTAGGAGGTTGCAGAAAAGATGAAGGCTGGATCTAATCACAACAGCTGATATTACTGAAGACAAAATCAAAATAACACTCTCAGAATACAGCAAACAGAAAAACCAATATATATGGACATGATTAGACAAAGGACACTTTAAACTCAGGGCTATACATACAAATGTTGACCAATGAAAGGAAACGAGAAACAGGTGCAGAATCAGTAACGGAGTTTCATTCCTGAATATATTGATGTTTTTAAACAAATTGGATGAGTAAGTGATTCAATGAGTGCATGCACGTTCTTAAACCGATTATGCTTAATAAGCCGAAAATGCATGTGGTACTGTAAATGCAACATCATAAACGGCTTAAGAATAAACCTATTGACAGAGCTAGATTTTTACCCCGATTTAGCTGGCATGTAAACACCTTAACTTGCATTCTGTCAACTTACTGAAGTGTGCATGTGTGATATGTGACAGGAAAGCGTCCGTATACGGACGATTTAAGCGCATTCAGCCACAGCAAGTGTTTCACGCTAGGGGAGGAGAAATATATCACAAACTCTGACTTTTCCTTGACCCCAGAAATATAAAAGTTGTGTTCTCATCTTGTGCAGCCAAAGGACAAGTGGTACAGTTGTAGAAACTTCAAATATGGGAGGAGAATGAGTCTGTGCAAGTTTCTCACTGACATTTTGAAATACTCTGGGGGTTTTTAATGCTTAATTTAGCATCACAACATATATGTATATGTATATAATACATATAATACTCAGAGTGAAATACATGGGTGTTTACATTTTTAAGTCACCACTGATGACCAGATTATTGATTTGCATGTAAACTGGTAAATCGGGTTATTTCAATAAACTGATTTTTGATAGTTATTAGTATTGGTGTGCAAACATGCTCAATGACAAACTCATTAACAAAATCCCCACTGCTAATGCACTGACAGTCTGTCTGAAAAATGCAGAAAAAAAGAGAGAAGACTACTGAATTGATACATACAGTGAAAAGTCCCACTGCTGTTGCACTAAATAGAAGCACTCACAGAATGCCACTCTGCCAATCAAATTCAAAGACCAGAACTAATTGTTTTATAAACATTTAAACGTGCATTCAGTAATTTGATGCTTTTTAAAAAAAATAAAAAAAAGTTTTAAACATCATTAAATAAATTGTATTTTCAATAAAATGTATTTTAATTATGAAGAACTTAAGAAACAGAACAGCAAAAGAATCAGAAAAGATCTTAAACCAGAAGACAGAAAGACTGACAAAGACACACAAAAAAAGAAATGTGCCTTTTTTATTTTTAAATTGGCAAATTTTTGTGTTTCTTCTGTTGTTCTTCACCTAATTTAATTGAAATGTTCATGTGATATTGTTATATTGAATGATGTCAACTGAACTTGCCATACATTGACTTTTAGTGAATTGGTGCTTGTCAGTATGGACAGAGAACCTAGGCTCAGTGAGGCCCATGCTATAGCCTACTCATTGGCTCTGGGGGAGGGGACTCAACTATAATCGTTTTGTCCTGGGCTCTGTGAATTTAAGCAATGACCCATGTCCCTACCAATCTACTTCAATATCTCACATTTCTTATTATATTTCAGCACCTTTCTCAACTTGCCAAACTATCTCAATAACCTTACTACAACTATAAATCTATCCTACCTCACATTACATATTATGTCTAACTCGACCTACAACTCAACTACAACTCAATAACCTTTATCTACCCATTAATCTACCACAATACCTAGCATTATTTAATATAGCTCAGTAATCTTACTCAACCTCAGTACCTCACATTGCTACGTAATAGCTTGACAAATGAAGACTTGTAGGTCAGTTTTAAAATTAATAATACATAGTAAGAAATACATTATGGAACATGTATACTTTTAAAACATGTTGTGTACATAGAGAATTAATTAATAAATAAATGGCCAAAATATATTTTAGATAACTGTGTGCGTGCATGTGTTTTTGTGATTTACGAGGACACAAATTTGTATAATGACATGGGTATTACACTGGTATTATGACGTAAACATGCAATATGAGAACATTTCACATGTCCTCATTTAAAATAGCTTTAAAAGCATACTAAACATTGTTATATCATATATTTTATTAAAAATGCAGAATGTTTTCTGTGATGGGTAGGTTTAGGGGTAGGGGTAGTGTAGGGGGATAGAATGTACAGTTTGTACATTATAAAAACCCTTACACCTATGGAATGTCCTCACTTTGATAGCAAAACAAACCTGTGTGTGTGTGTGTTTAAGCCTCACAGGAGCTGCAATTGACCCTTGACCTCTCCCTACCCTGCAGGTGCATACTGAGAAGGTGATTGAGGTCATTCCTGCTACCTTCTTTTGCTTCTGTCTCCAAGGCAAAACTCCCCACCATCTTTTAGTTTCTGTTGTTGTTAACTGGAATCTGGTAGATATTCATCTGTAATCTCCTTAAGCAGCTTTGATTGTTTCAGATGGTTTCAAAACTTTCCCTGCAATTACTAAACAGCTAACCATTAATTTACCTCATTCACAAGCAAAAGAGAGCGTATATGCGACAGAGAAGCAGATGCTGCCTCACTTGTTAGCTCTCTGTGCGTCACTTGCGCATCGGCTACCGTCTTTAGACTGCTCGTGATAGTTGTTCATGTCCCTAGAGCGGCAGTGCCGTAGAAGGCAGACGGTTCGGGCTCATGCGGCCAGCGGGGCGGATCGAGGGGTGGAGCCGCTCCCGGTGTATATAGAGCAATTCCATGTTAGTCTGAGAGAGAGAATCCCCTGTCCGAGAGCCGCACGTCACCTAAAACAACTTTAATCCGAGCGTGAGAACGGAGGGAATCAAAACACAGGAATTCATTCACTGCATTGGTGCATGCATGGGAATTATTTGATTCTCTAAATACAGGAAATGCCCATTTAAATTGCAACTTCATGATTTCAAAGTCGGGATTCTTCTAAAAACACTATAGCCTATTCCTACCTGTCAGATGTTTTAAATGATTCTTTAAAGTCCCGAGGTGTCTCAGTGCAGTAAACTTGAAGGACGGGTTTGACTGTCTCATATCTAGACTCGGTACCCGTGTTGGATCGAGAAATTGTGTGTGACTCCGTTACCGAATATTATCGGTGTGCGGGGCTTATTTCCACACTAGAGGCGCCGCCTTTGCTCTGAACACACACACACACATATACACACGCGCGCGCGCGCACCATCAGGTGCCAGAGAGACACACACACTTCCGATTGAGTATTCGAGTAAAGGCAGATCAGCGAAGATCACCCAGGACTTTACCAGGCACCGAGTTGGATTTATAAATCAGATTTGTCCCTGTGTGACAAGATGATGGATGCATGAGGCCTCGCGAGATCAATACACCTAATTAATCAATACCATCTAAGCTCACGTGAAGATCAGCTCCGCTGGATGTGTATGACCGCATCTCTATCACCAGGTGGCTTTTCAAGTGAGTGTTTCCAAGCGCGTGTCTGGCGTAAATGTGCGCATAAGGTGTTTTTGGAGCCACAAAACAAGCGCAGAGCGACAATGCGCGTGCGGGATTAGTTTAAACTTTGGTTTGCGGCGGAATCGTCAGGGTCCAGACTCTAAACTCGCGTCCCTGTAAGAAGAGACTACGTAGATCCCAGATGGGAGCTGATCTGGATTCAATTGCTATTTATTTCCCTTTGTAAAGAAGAAGGGAAAAACATTCCAGTCGGAGGAGATTACAAGTGCTTTTTTCTCAAAGATCATTTATTGTGACTCCTCTCCTTTTTGGATTTAAAAGTCCTGCGCCTGCTTTGGTGCAACTGTTCCGCACCAGGAATTTCGTGTTTTATCAGAACTTGGGGAAACAGCAGTGATGTTTGTGTTGAAAGCAGTGGTGCTCTGTGCATTGCTCGGCGGGGCTGGGGCTCAGTCGTGCCCGTCTCAGTGCTCCTGCAGCGGGACAGCGGTGGACTGCCACGGGCAGAGTCTGCGGAGCGTGCCGCGGAACATTCCCCGCAACGCTGAGCGACTGTGAGTGCGCCGAAACAAGCTACATTAACACAATTACAATGACCAGTACTTTACTACAGTAATAACACTGTGCATTTATTATACATTTGGTCCACAAAATAATTCAGGCGATTTCTATTATAGCCTATTGGAATTATAATTATTATCTCTTGTAAATTAATTTAACATACATACAGCACTAATGCACGACCAAATGTCATTAATATAAAGGATACCATTTATTATGTTTATTAATAATACGTAATTGTATTGTTTATTCGTGTCTGTCACACATTAAATTGTACTGTTGTTAATTCTTTATAATAAGCCACACAAATTATATATTAATATTATTCTGTTACATGCTTTTTGAAGTGCTGTTATCAGAACAAAACCAGAGTGTCCTTTTCTATTCCACTCACGCATGTCTCTATCTGTCATTGACTGTCTTTCTGAAGTGGGATTCATTAATTAAACTGGCATGAAGTTTAAACACAACCTGCTCTGCTTCGAGACTGCAAGAGTTGTTGAACCACCAAAAGACTTTTTACTTATTACAATTTCAATCATTCCTGGCCTATGCATTTTTTTTTCTGTTTAAAAGTACAAATGCTTTTATTTGGCTGGCTATCTAAGTACCTGTCATATAGAAAAGGCTACATGACACCAACATTAATTGGTCAGGATTGCTGAACCCTGACCAGAATTCAATTAGAAACCAGCTAAGAACTCGTCCACAGTCTAGCACATATTTCACCAAAGATAAAACACATTCAGGGATGGTGCATAATGATGATGCAGACAATTTAAGAAATCCAGCATGCTGCTGAACATGTGGAATTCATTGTAGCCAAGGCCAGTGTAATGAAGTGACCAGAAAAAAAAATGTTCATAGCCTCATTTACCACTTAATGACCTAAATTAGACTTCTTAATTAGGGCTCCATACTTAAGTCATTATTCACAGTTTTACCCCCACTTCTTTCCACAGTGACCTGAATGCAAACAATCTGACTAAAATCACTAAAGCAGATTTCGCGGGACTGAGGCACCTCAGAGTTCTGTAAGTATTGAAGAAGTAGTTTTTTGCTTTCTTAGTTTTGTTTTGTATTTTGCATGCATAATGTGGATTTTATCTTAAAAAAACAAACAAACAAATAAAGGTGTAGCCTACATAAAATATTTCTCTTCATCAGGCTCATTTTAAAGATACCTCTGTTAAATACCACTGTTTTAATATTAATGTAAAAATCTCATTAAATTAAACTTAAAATTAAACATTATATTTCAGATTTACTCCCATTATCCAGCAACGCATTGGCCCACAAAGGTCCCATTATTAGATTAATGCCAGTGAATGCATCGTTATGCCAAATGCCATGACTTGTCACAAAATGCATTGTTCTGGATTTCATTGGTGGTTAAACACTTGTAGTATACGCACCCACAGAGAGAACAAGTTTGAACGGTGAAGCTTAACGAGGCAGTGAGCCCATGATTGTCAAAAACACACAAAGACAGTATTTATTCTGAAAAATGATTGCGTTATCGGAATGTGAAGTGTCTGTCTATCTTTCTTTCTATCTTCCTCTCTGTCTCTGTGTGAGGTTGTGACAGAGCGCAAGATTTTGTGAATGTAAATGTGAGTGAGATGGAATGTGTGGGTGTGAATGTATGTGTTAGAGAGAGACATATAGAGAGCTCATGTAAGAACAGGTTTGCCCTCCCACTTGGAGGGTAGTATTTCAGCTGAAGACTTTCTCTCAGTGTCTGTCTTTCCTGTCCCTCATAGATGCATTCTTTTTTTTTTTTTTTAACGCAATCACTTCTCCTCTCTCTTACTCTTAAAGGGTTAGTTCATCCAAAAATGAAATTTCTGTTATTAAGTACCAACCCTCATGTTGTTTCACACCCATAAGACCTTTGTTTATCTTCGGAACAGAAATTAATATTTTTTGATGAAATCTGAGGGTATCTGATCTACACATAGGCAGCAACGTCATTGCATCTTTTGACATCCAGAAAGGTAATTGAAAACATGGTTAAAATAGTCAACGTGAATACAGTGGTTTAACCTTAATATTATGAAGCAACGAGAATACTTTTTGTGCGCAAAACCAAAACAAAAATAACGACTTCATTCAAAATGTTTTCCTCTTCCCTGTCTGTCTCCTATGCAGCTGACGCAGTGAACGCAGTGCAGAGCTTCCGTATTCTACGTCACAATGTCGACTCTGTATTGGCCGGCTCTTGCGTCAGCATGATTCTCACGTGATAAGCGTCAGCCAATACTGAGCTGGCGTTTGGACGTAAACACGGAAGCTCTGCACTGTCAACTGTGTAGGAGACTAACAGGGAAGAGGAAAAATTGTTGGATAAAGTCATTCTTTTTGTTTTGTTTGTGAGCACAAAAAGTAATGTCGTCGCTTCATAACATTAAGGTTAAACCACTGTAGTCAGGTTGACTATTTTAACAATATCTTTACTACTTCTCTGGACCTTGAATGTGGTAATTTTGTTTATTTCTATCGGAGATAAAAATCCTCTTAGCGTTCAACAAAAAATATCTTGATTTGTGTTCTGAAGATGAATGAAGGTCTTAAGTATTTGGAACGACATGAGGGTGAGTGTTTAATGACAGAAATGTAATTTTTGGGTGAACTAACCCTTTCATTTTCCTTGCTCTCTTGCTGGTACAGGACTGAAATTTCCTTAATTATCAAACCTCATAAAACACTGCCATATAAATCAACATATTCTGATTTATTGATTTATAGTGATTTACTTCTGATTTATGACACATATACTTCAGCTTAAAATCAACTCATGTTAACTGACACTTCAAGACATCTTACTTCTACATAGACATAAAACACCTTTACTTTCACCATGTCTCACACACATGTTCAGTCAAACAGAAAATTGTGACATGAGCTGTGATTTTTCATGTAGGGTCAATTTCTAGCTATGTTGAATCTTATAGCAAAATAAATAATGCATCAGTAAACCTTTGAATGATGTTATAAATTCCCATACTGCATACCATGAAAGTTCACCTTGGTATCTGTGATGTTGTAATGTACTTTAAAAGGTGGAAAATGCTGCACCAAAGCTGGAACTGAGAACAAATTGCAGTGTGGTTTGATTGAATAATTTGATATGAATCTTCTCACTTTTTTTCCTCTAAATCTGAGCATATTTGAGCCAAACCTGTCTGTCAAAGGACAGATCATAGTCTCATTTTTGACAGGCGTTTTGCTTTTGTAGGCCAGCATAGCTGAAGGAAATGGTGCAGTTATGTTGTTTTTCAAATCTTAGTCTAAGTATAGATGTTGTATTTAGACTGGGTTGAAAGCTCTTATTTACGGTGGTTTTATAATGAGAGGAGGGTCTCAGATTGTGAGATATACTGTGAAATGGTGTTTGTGAAAACTATTTGTGGACAATGAAATATAAAGTGCTCTCTATAAAAGAGCCAAGTATGCACAGACATAACCGTTTTAATCATTGAAATTCATGCAATGAGTGACTTATCTTTATTTCGGTCTCTTTCTCTTTTTCTCTCTTTCATTTCCTTTCTTAGGCAGCTAATGGAGAACAAGATCAGTTCTATTGAGAGAGGGGCATTTCAGGAGCTGAAAGAGCTGGAAAGACTGTGAGTGACTAACATACACACACACACACACACACACACACACACACACACACACACACACACACACACACACACACACACACACACACACACACACACACACACACACACACACACACATGTTTGTTTTTGTGAATTGTGGGGACTTTCCATAGACTTCAATGCATTTTACACTGAACAAACTGTACATTCTATCCCCCTACCCTGCCCCTACCCCTAAACCTAACCCTCACAGGAAACTGTGCAAACTTTTACTTTTTCACAAAAACTCATTCTATATGATTTATAAACCCATTTACATTGTGGGGACCGCTGGCTGGTCCCCACAATGTAGGTGAACTCAGGTTTATATTACATCATGGGGACATTTGGTCCCCACAATGTAATATAAACAAAAGCACACACACACACACACACACACACACACACATATAAGATATGCTGCACTGGCCAGTAGTGCTAAAGGTCAGCAGTGTATTCGTGAGTTAACATTAACAGTGTGACCTACTGAGTACAATTTAATTGTAAAATGGCATTACACAATCAAGTGTGTGTTTTCATACATTAATGGTGGATATTGTATGTTGTGGGCGTGTGTGTGTGTGTGCGCGCATTGTGGTCAGGATTTGATGGAGCAACATTTTTGTCTGACAGCCAACCCAGCCTCAGGGGAACACACACATGCGCAACTAACTCTGGCACACACAGCCCTTTAAGAGAATGACACTGGAAGCTGGAATGGAAACGGGAATTACGCTCTTAAGGAACCCCCCCTCCCATCTTTTCTTTCAAGCTTTTACCCCCCAGCTATTCTCCATTTTCAAACCATATTCATTCTGATGGCCTTTATCTCTTTGTCACTGACTCAGACAAAAGTTTAGGTTTCGTCAGTTTCTTAAAGTGATGCACTTGGTGTACTGCAGATCTCATATGTACATATGTTAGATAATATGAACCAGTATGACAAATTAATAACGAGTAGACGCAGAATAGAATTAGAATTTTCAAGTCATGGGTTCCCTCAGGAAATTCAATTTTTTTATTTTTTATTTATTTTAATTTTTTTATTTAACCAAGACGCTTTCTATATAGGTTAACATTTCTTTCAGAGTAGCAGTTTGTTAGCAACATGTGGTTTTGGAATTCATTTCTTAGGCATAACTGTGTATAAACTATGTTGTATAACAAAATTCTTGGACCCACTTTATATGAAGTGTCCTTAATTATTATGTACTAATATTTAAATTAATCATTTGATACAATGTACTTAGTGTGCACTGTGCATATATGTTTTACTTATATTTAAAGAAATACCTGCATGTAATTACATCTTAAATTACATTGTTGACCCCACTCCTTAAACCATCTTTTAACCTAACCATACCACAAACCTGTCTCTAACCTTAACCATAACCCACATAAGTAGCAGCAAATGTGTTTTACAATACAACATGAACACAATAAATACACTGTACCTAACAGGTTTTTTTTTTAATGTATGTAGATAATAGTTAAAGACAGTGTAATATAAAGTGGGATCATATTCTCTTCAAATAATGTCCACTACTGATTTTATTTTATTCATAAATTGTGAATTTTTACTCAGTAGCTGCACACTGCACTTATTTTACTCATAAATTCTAAAAACCCATTTGAAGTTCCCAGCGGAACCCAGGGCGAATTAGCAATTAATAATGGATTGCAATTAATAAAGATTATTGTGCAGAAAAGTAATGTATTATACAATGAATGAAGGCTAAGCAGATTTTAAATTCCCCACAAAACCACATTTCTCTCTTAAGAGGAGCTTAAACACTAGTCTATGCTATTGTATGATCATAATTACTGTCTAGATTCTATGATTGTAGAATCAGTATTTAATTTAAGATGACTGACTGTCAATTACCTTCTCTTAATGGTGACTGGCAGATGTTCAGTTTACATGCACAATCACATTAGGGCTGGCATTTAGAGCTGCTCTGTGTGAGGCTCAGTCAATCACCTGCCCAATGCTATCCTATTTTTCTTCTTGTCATTACCTTTTAATTTGGTGGGGAAATGTTTAATGACTGCAACCAACCCAGCTGAACCACAAAAGGCTTATGCCAGCTCGGCTCTGTGAAAGACATATAATTCACTCACAAGTATGATAACTTTAGTTTTATAAAGGATTTGTGTCAGCTGCGTGTGGCTCTGAATGCTAACTAGCGAAAGGGTCAATGGCATTAACCGTGAATGTGGCTTTGTGTGGTAATATATAGCTCATAAAGCAGAGTACAGCTAACTGGTAATATCTTGTAATAATAGCAAACTTGCTTTCGGCATAAATTGTGCAGTGTTGGCATAACTGAAGGGTTAGGTGGACGAATGGTGGCGATGAATAGCTCTTTATAGTGATAAGTGTAGGGATAGAGGAGCTAGCGGTAGTGCTGAATAGCACAGCTAAAGTCAGTGTGTAAGATCAGTCCCACTGTGCTGGTACAAAAGCAGGAGTCTAATGCTGGAGGGTGACTGCATAGCTGAGAGGATTAGAACGCACAGGCATTATAATGCCCTTACCAAAGGCCCTTCATAAATATGTGTGAGAGTGTGTGTGTGTGTATGCGTATTGGGGATGCATATAGGTATTGGGTGTGACGACCTCCTGTAGGGAGGAAAAGTGGAGACTCTGTTTCACATATGACCCCCCCTTTCTTGACACACACACACACACACACACACACATACGCACAAACACCCTTCGTCACGGCTTGCTAGTCATGAGCAATGCAGTCAGGTAAAGTAAGCCTATGGAGAAGGACTTGAGCAAACGAGTGAGATCCTTTTTTCCTGCTTGTTTTTGCAGTTCTTTTTCCTTCAGCCTTTGTTTTTTTTTTACAATCACAGTTTTGGGCTAGTTGTTGGTTGTGAGCTAATGGCAGTTAGGACTACCCACTTAGACAGTAATAATGTAACAGTGCAATTGAAACATTTTGTTTTGCTTAAAAACAAATGAAATTAAATAATGATGTTGTTGTCTCCATAAACAGTTGTTCAGAAAACACTGTACAAATATTTTAAAATGGTATATAGACTCAAAATCCGAATATCTGAGGAATAACTCAAAAATCAAAGATGAATATATAGTTCTGCTTGTGGATATCAAGATAACTTGTGATTTAACCCTGAATATCTTTTGAAGATTTAATACAACTAATTTGGAAAACTTCAGCAAAGTAAAAGATTATTTCGCCGTCAAAAGCGTTCATTGAATCAGCCCGGTACCAGACTTTGTTCCCTTTTGGACTGATAAAGGCTGTGTACCTATAAGGAAGTTGAACAGATTCAGCCAATCAGATTAGTGCTTGCCAAATGAAGACAGTGCTTTCCAGTTTTGTGTGCAATATGCATCAGGCTGTCCCGTCTGAGCCTACTGATTTATAAACTAAGCCATAAACTTATGTCATGTGCTAGGCTATATGTGATTGATTGCGAATCATGTCTGCTTTGCACTACAGTAGCTGTGTGTGTCTTCATACTAACTTTCAATTCATTCTTTCCTCTGCTCCGTCTTGTTGCCTGTTTTTTGGCAAGTCATCTCACTTTATAGCCCTCCTTGGAAATGACTGTGAGTGCATGTCTGTGTGTGTGTGTGTGTGTGAGAGAGAGTCTGGCTATGTGCATTATCTGTAAGTGTGTGTGTCTGTGTGTACTCATCTATTTTAAGGGTCGATCTTATTCGCTTTAAGCACCGTGTGTCTTTGTGTGTTTCTGCAGAGGGGTCCTCGGGGAAGGCTGTCCTCTGTGCCTGAGTGAAACACGTGGGCATTTCTGGAGTGTGCAGCACTGTGTGCCTCGTTATTATTTCATCATTCATTAAATATTCAAATGGAATGATGTAACCCCAGAAGCTCAACGATGATGTCATTGACTGCTATGTTTGAGTGTGTGAGTGTTTGCGAGAGTGTGTCAGAGAAAGTGAGGGCGTAAAACAGAGGGAGAGTGAGAGCTTGATGATTTCGTACTTTGTGCAGGCAGAGTTCACTTTAGAACTTCGGCTTGTGTGATAGATGTGTGGTAAATCTTGCATGCTGACGTCAAAGTACAAAAATTTATCAGGTATTTGTATTATTTTATCATTCTCCCATTATCAGCAGGCTTTCTAATGTCATTGTAGTAGTTCTCTCAAAACTCTGATCCTTAATAGGCTGCTCTGAACGATCTGTATTCTGGTATTAAAAACATTATTGATTAATCTCAAGCCTCATTAATCTAACACACAGACAGCAGTGGCGCCACTCTTCATTAATATGCGTAGTGGGTATTATATATGTGCTGATTGTCATGCATAATGTCTGTTATACATGCACTAGTCGGGAATACTCAGTTTATTAATATGTCAGAAAATTGAGAGAAAAAGAGAGTGAGGAATTACTTTTTATCACGGAATTGTTGCACAAAAAAGCAAATATGCATAATTTCCTTTCATGACGTGTGTGCATATGTGTTTGTGTGTGTGTGTGTGTGTGTGTGTGTGTGTGTGTGTGTGTATTTGCACTGTAAGTTCTTTCGCTTCACTTTGTGTGAGACGTTCTGTTTGTTTTTCCCACATCTGTTTTTCCGGGCTGTTCTTTGTCTGCGTGTGTTTGCTAGATGCCCCCACACACTGACAGTGTCTGCCAGCCACAGACACACACACACACACACGCACGCACACACACACACACACACACACACACACACACACACACACACACACACACACACACACACACACACACACACACACACACACACACACACACACACACACACACACAGTCAAGGCTCAAGTTGACGGCTGGCAGGCACAAATTGAAATATTTTATAGCATTAAATGTATAAAATATTTTTCTTGAGCGCAACACAATCAGTGCATATTTCTAGAAATGTATGTTTCATGGAATATATTCATGATATTTTTGGTGTTAATATTTTTCTGATGTTTTCTATAATATGTCCCTGGGGTGCATTATTCTAGTTGTTTTAGAACTAGAAATCCAGTAGGTTTTGCAAGCTGAAACCCACCCATGTTATATCAGACTTTCTGCAAACAGTTTAAGGTTTGATACACATCATATACTGTTTCTGGTGCCTCACAGTCATTGAATTTTGCTCTGGTGAATGTACATAAACTGCACTGCTGTGTGTTTTGTGTGATTTCATGTTGCTGCGTGTGTCTGTGTTTGCAGGCGTCTCAACAGGAATAATCTTCAGGTTCTTCCGGAGTTGCTGTTTCTGGGCACGACTAAACTCTTCAGACTGTGAGTCCTTTATCTTTTAGACCCTCTCTTTCCTCTCCCTGTTTTTTTCCTCACCCCCCTTTCTTTCTCTTGCTCTCCTCTTCGCAGTTTCTCTCTTCGTTCCTCATTGTTGCCTTTTTTTTAAAGGGACTTCTGCCTCTTTTCAAAATGTGTTAATTAATGTAGCTTTTACAAATGAATTTACTTATTTTAGGTACATTATATTGCTTTTTCATTAATTTATTTTGCAGTGCTGTAGGTGGATTTGAGTTCTTTTTTGCCAAGATGAATTTTTAATACATTTAAATGTTCCTATTTGGTTTCCTAATGTTCTAGTTGATTTGTAGATTTGGGTTTAATTAATTTTTATTAATACCAAAAGATAGTGACATTAAATTTGGTGGTAAATTACAGTATAAACATAGCAAAATCTTGAGATCTGTCTTCTTAATCTTGCTCATTACTCCCAGACCAGAGTGTATTTGTGTGTACGTGTGTGTGCTTATAATTGAGTTATGCAGGACATCTAGGGATCAGCAGTAAGGGAGGTTCAGACCATGAACAGACTAAATTGAGTTAAAAGGAGATACACGCTTAAACATCTGCTGCTCAGAGAGAGAGAGAGAGAGAGAGAGAGAGGAAGGATAGCGAGCGCTAACAGCTTTACCAGGAAAAACAACATTCTAACGGACTTTGCAGGAGGTTGATGGAGGAAATGTCTGTGTGTGTGTGCGCGTGTGTGTGTGCACATGTGCGTGTGTGTGTGCTGCTGCACATATCGCTCATGTTTCTGCCAGCATACAGCCACTGTTCATGTTCTAGACATGGTATGGTTGTGTGTGTGGTCTCCTAAAAATACACTGGGAACTTCAGGCTCAACTATCAGGAGTGTGTGTTTGTGAGACTTAAAGTAAATTGCTGGGCTTAAAATCAAATCTTAAAGAAATAGATTAATGCATTTACCAAGGCACCCTTTACGTGTTTTCTTTTTAAAGCGTCAGATTGTGTGTGTGTGTGTGTGTGTGTGTGTGTGTGTCTGTGTAGGGGTCAAGTTTTGCTTACATTGTGGGGACTATATGTCCCCTCAGGGATAATTAAACCTTAAAACAGCTACATTGGGGGACCAGCCAATGGAAAATGGCATAATAAACATCCTAAATAATTTTTAATAAAATGTAAAAATGCGTAATGGTTTGATTGAGGGTTAGAGATATGAATATCATTAGCTTAGTATAAAAAACAATAGAAGTAAATGAAGAGTGTGTGTAGGCACATATGGGGTTTTATGATTCTTAGGGAGGATTTTTCTGTTCTGTCTGTCAATTCAATTTCAAAAAGATGGTAGCAGGTGTGTGAGAGAGAAAAAAGACAATGAGGGGAAAAAGGAAGCACTGCTAGTGTATAACACTTTCTGATAGTATTATTTGATTTGTTGTCTCTCTATCTCTCTCTCTTTCACACACACACACACACACACACACACACACACACACACACACACACACACACACACACACACACTCACACACACACACACTCACAGTGTTCACTCCTCATTAAATTATCTCTGCTCGTCTACATCTGTGGCTAACATGTGCAGCTTTTATCTGCCTGCCTCTTTCATCACTCTGTCTATCTCGTTTTGCTTTATTTTGCTCTTTTTCCTGTTCTCTCATCCCTTATTTCTTTTATGCTGCTTTAATTTCTTTCTTTCTTTCTTTCTTTCTTTCTTTCTTTCTTTCTTTCTTTCTTTCTTTCTTTCTTTCTTTCTTTCTTTCTTTCTTTCTTTCTTTCTTTCTTTCTTTCTTTGGGTCTCATCTCTTTACATTCGTTTCCTCTGCCCCTCTGATCAGGTTTGACGTTAATGTGTCTGGATGGAGTGTGTGTGATTTTTTTTTTTTTTTTTTTTGGAGGGGGATGGTCTGGTAGCGGGTGACAGAACCTTCTAGAGCTTGTTTTGTTCATCTTGCCGGGTGCCCTAGTGACCCCGGCTTCTGCTGTACGTGTGTGTGTGCGTATATGTTTGTGTGTGTGCTGTGTGAATATGAGTTATGGTTACACACATACGGCCGCTGCCACAGTAGCGGCTGAAGTATTTCTGCCTTTTGTCTCCTCAGAGGCCGGGCCTGTTTGAAAACCTTTGAATAACATTGGTTATGTTGGAGAGAACGTTCAGATAACATTTCTCACGGACAGCAGGTCGGTCACAGCTGTGTCTGTTTGGATAGAGAGAAAGTGGGAAAGGAAGAAGAAAGAGACTTGAAGGGGAGAGAAAGAAAGTGAAATGAGAAGCATGAATGCAGAGTAAGAGAGAGAAAGAGAGAGAGACTGGTCAGATTTTTGAGAGTCCATTAAGAACTCTGTAAAAACCCAACAGTAGATTGAAAATGAGAGTGGCACTCCAATAAAAAACAGATGGAGAGAGAAAAAAACATAGAAAGAGAGAGAATTTAGATTAGATTTAGATCCCGAAATTTAAGGCAAGACACGGGTGAATGTAGGGTAAAAATGATAACTAACAGATATCACCATACTTCCCCAGGTGACTAATCAAAGTACATTAAGACAATTGTTTTGCAAGTTTTCTGAAATACGTTTGTAAAAAATACATTTTCACATGTTTTTAGGAATAAAATGTTATATAAATCAAATTATATATGAACAAACCCCTCTCTAAAAACCTTCAGTGAATAGATATGAATACAATTTGAAAGTTTGGTGAATGTGCTACTGAAGTACAGATTTCTGGCTCAGTGCTTGAGAAATAACTATGTCATAATAATGTCATAACTATGCTGTCTAAAAATATGCAAATGAGAATATTTAAGCAAGATGCAACAGGTAATGGCTGGCTAAATCTGTTGCACACCATTCACTAAACTTCTAAAATAAAAACATTTTGAGTAAACAGTCTTAAAAGATACGTAATGTAATTTAAATCTACAGACACAAATACAAACCCAATTCCAAAAAAGTTGTGACACTGTACAAATTGTGAATGAAAACAGTTTCAAATTGCAATATTTTATTCAGAATACAACATAGATGACATATCAAATGTTTAAACTGAGAAAAATGTATAATTTTAAGGGGAAAATAAGTTGATTTTAAATTTCATGGCATCAACACATCTCAAAAAAGTTGGGACAAGGCCATGTTTACCACTGTGTGGCATCCCCTCTTCTTTTTATAAGAGTCTGCAAACGTCTGGGGACTGAGGAGACAAGTTGCTCAAGTTTAGGAATAGGAATTTTGTCCCATTCTTGTCTAATACAGGCTTCTAGTTGCTCAACTGTCTTAGGTCTTCTTTGTCGCATCTTCCTCTTTATGATGCACCAAATGTTTTCTATGGGTGAAAGATCTGGACTGCAGGCTGGCCATTTCAGTACCCGGATCCTTCTTCTACGCAGCCATGATGTTGTAATTGATGCAGTATGTGGTCTGCCATTGTCATGTTGGAAAATGCAAGGTCTTCCCTGAAAGAGACGACGTCTGGATGGGAGCATATGTTGTTCTAGAACTTGGATATACCTTTCAGCATTGATGGTGCCTTTCCAGATGTGTAAGCTGCCCATGCCACACACACTCATGCAACCCCATACCATCAGAGATGCAGGCTTCTGAACTGAGCGCTGATAACACCTTGGCTTGTCCTTGTCCTCTTTAGTCCGGATGACATGGTGTCCCAGTTTTCCAAAAAGAACTTAAAATTTTGATTTGTCTGACCACAGAACAGTTTTCCACTTTGCCACAGTCCATTTTAAATGAGCCTTGGCCCAGAGAAAATGCCGAAGCATTGGGGGATTTGGTTATCACTCTGAGAGGCTCTTTTTATACCCAGTCATGTTGCCAGTTGACCTAATAAGTTGCAAATCAGTCCTCCAGCTGTTCCTTATATGTACATTTAACTTTTTCGGCCTCTTATTGCTACCTGTCCCAACTTTTTTGGAATAAAGTTTATGAGATTTGTAAACTATTGCATTCCTTTTTTATTCACAATTTGTACAGTGTCCCAACCTTTTTGGCATCCGGTTTGTAGATAAAGTGTAATAAAATAAAAATAAATGTGTATTAAAAGCTTTCTTTCCACTAATCTTAAAATTAACCAGTGTATGAAAAAATAATAGTTGTGCCTATAGTGTCTTGTCTTAATTGTAATTTTGTAGATGCTGGGTTGGGTGGGGGTTTGGGTCGTTACTTTTTTTTTCTGCTCAGACTCAAGCTGGCGCGAACATACTGTTGGTGCGAATACCCGCTCATAGTTGCTACGGTTACTGTTGTCATGTCATGTAGCCATCATCCCTCATCCAGTAACCATTAGTGCCGTTTCACACTGTGCAAACTTTCTGAGTGTGTTTGGGGGTGTTTCTGACCACCGAAGGAATTTCTCCTGTTGTGACGTCCGTGTGTGGCTTTTATTGTGCCTGTCACTGATTATCAAGTCAAATCAAATGACTTACAATGGTAATTGTCTGTGTTAGTTGTTTGTGCATACATTTAAATCATAAGGACAGATATTGATCAGTGTTCTTTGTGGATGAAGAGATTAAATATTTGGCATCACTTCTTACAGCTGAAGTGTCTAATTTTTTTAATTAAAGGGATTGTTCACTCAAAAATGAAAATTCGGTCATCATTTACTCATCCTCATGTAATTCCAAACATGTATGACTTTATTTCTAAAAGAAGATATTCTGAGGACGGCACTGTGGTACTATCAACCAGCCCAACCAAACAACATTGACTCAAATAATCGTGTGAGTTTGGAGCGGGACTATCTGTTTGACTGACCAATGACAGATGAGGGCAGTTTTTGGGAAGCCTGTTTGAAAATAAACATCATATTTGTTTTGCTATTATTTTTTGTAATAGTAGCGCAGAAATTACAGCTTTAACCTCAGATCATAAATTAAAATGATCAGGTCGTCTTGTGTTACAGAGCTTGCAAGTCAAAACAAAACATTATGGAGTCTCTGGGAACACTGACGCTATGTTATGAGAACAGCTTTGTGTGAAGATTAGAAACCTAAACATGAAGAAAAAGTGAGAGGTTGAATATGTGAATATGCCAGCAGACGTCTTCATATTCCTGTCATGTCTGTTAGCAGTGGCTTTGGGTTCACACACGCTTAGCTGATTTTAAATATGGTTTTGACTGTGTGGTTTTCTTGAGAAATGTGCCACGAGTTTTCGGGGTGAAAAATCATAGTGGTTTTCTTGCTTAATCCGCACACCAAACCCTAGACAAGCCAAACAGTTTGCCATTTCAGAGTGTGTGTCTGCGTGTGTGTGTTTACTGAGCTCGGCGTTTCCTAGGTCACAGTGCTGTAGAGAGTTTGGCTTTTGTCTGCGGAGTGGACGCTTAACCCCAGTCCTCTCAGCTCACAAGACACACACATAAAGACACACAACACACACACACACACACACACACACACACACACACTTGCTAAGCCTTGTCTGTTCACACGAGTTGGTGGGAACAGTTTTGAAATTAAAGACGGATACAATGGAGTGAAGTGTTGCCTGTCTGTTAAAGTATAGCGTTATTAGGTGCGAGTGTATATGTTTGTGTGTGTATGGGGGGTAGGAGATTTAATTTAATTCATAATCAGATTTTAATGAAGACAGGAAAAGAGTTTATAGCCTGTTGCCATAGTGACAATGACTCATAATGGAAAACCTCAAGCTTGTAGACATGTGTGTACATGTATGTCAGAGTCTGTGTGGTTTCTTGTGTTATTGTGTGTTTATATACATGCTGTGCATTTCAGGCATTTTCATGTCTTCTTTCATCAGTCAAGATAAGAAATAATATTTTTTCAGAGGACTTTAAAAAGTCATTAAAAAAAACATGCTTTGAGTAGAATAAGTAAATTATCATTTTGAAGCTGCCATTATGATGCTGTCTAAAAATATGCAAATGAGAATATTTAAGCAAGATGCAACAGGTAATGGCAGGCTAAATCTGTTTCACACCATTCACTTAAAGGTAGGGTAGGTAAGAACTGTATGAAAATTTTTTTTTTAAAATGTGTTTAAACTTTATTTATATATCAATACATAATTAAAATGTAAGTACTCTGAAAAAGAAAGTATAAAAATCGAGTGTCTGTAGACCTCTCACGACTGTTTTAAAGACAGCTCATTATTTCTATTCACTCCACCCCCTCCCTTCTGGGCTCCTTCCAAAGCCACGCCCCCAAAACACATGAACGCGCGACTCCGACCACTGAGCTGGAAGACGCATTATTTACCTGAGACGAGCGGAGAGGAAGGAGCACAGTGCATGACATCATGTCAGAATCACATGTAATAAAAATAACTTTATAATTATGAAGATAAACAAACAAGATGTATTTTAGTACTCACTAATCAAGCTAGCATATTGATATTGGTAAAGTTTAAAATATATATTTTTTTGAATCGCTAACGAGCTAGTTATGTAGAAGGCAAAGCTAAAAACAGGTTGCATGATACACGTTTTTCCATTACCATCATTTACACTGTGAAAAATGACAATAAAAACAGATAAACATGTTGATAGTTATAAAAACTGTCACTTGTTCACTGAACGACACAACATACAAGTCTCACCGGTCAGAAAGCGACTCCGAGACAATAGTGGATACAGGTGGTGGTGGCATTGTAAATCCACTTTTCAATGGTGTGGACGTAGATATGTCTTTCTCATAACTAATAAAACAAATTATACAAATCAACACAACAATTACATCACATTTATAAAATGTCTTGATTACAGATAAACAGAGTAACAAACACACAAATATCAACTCACAACTGCATTGCAGACACAAAATAATAACACACACATACAACAAAGTGTGTACAACACACACAGATACAAGATAAAGACATCAGTAAACATAGGTAGAGAATATAAAAACAAAACAAAGGCGAAAAAAACGTGCAGGTAAACTTACAAGTGAACATGGTAAAAGAGTTAGACAGAGGGTAAATATAGTTCTAAGAAAAGTTCCTAGATGCGGAGTAACGTTAGGCCTACTATCTGTTAAACATGTGTTTAGTTATCTAAAGCAAAATTATGCACAATTCAACACTATAGCCATCATCTTGAGCTAGGCTATAGATTATTTATCGTCTCTACTACGGCTCGCTAAGTAATGTTATGTTAGCTATATTACGCAGCTACGTGTGCTAATGACACATGCTTCATGAAAAAATAAACAAAAAAATATGTACGATTAAAATACAAAAAGAAAGATTTACCTGTCCAGCAGAAATAAGGCCATCAACGAGTCACTTTTCAGCCCCTTGAGTTCCCTCAGTTCTCGCCATCGCTGGAAAGCCACGCCGATATTAACTCTTGTTTTATTTCTTTGTTTATCCAAAATGTTTTTGTTCCTTGCCTTTTCTTGTATTGTTACCGTCTTCCTTTTTTTGCCCGGTTTGCCTTCAGTAACTGCATAGGCCGGTACAGAGAATTCTGCTTGATGTTTCTCTGCCATTGTTTGGTACGTTATTCCTCTTGAATTCCCCAAATCAAACGTGCGCGCGCAAGTGGGCAGGTCATGTGTGGCAAAAGGGTGGTTGCCATGGTTGCGAGAGAGTGACAGCCGCCTAAGCCAATCCTATGTTTCGTCCCGAATGGAAATAATGAGCTGTGTTTAATACAGATTAAACGGTCTAGAGTCAATCGATTTTTATACTCTTTTTATCAGAGTACTTACATTTTAATTATGCATTGAAATATATAGAAAGTTTAAACAAATTTGGAAGAAAGTTGTTAAAAATTTTTTTACCTACACTGCCTTTAACTTCTTCATAAATTGTTTGATTATACACCATGGCAAGCAGTTAATATTTTGAGGAATTGTATGTATTAATGCAGCTAGCAGCAGATATGATATATGTCTTGTTATAAGCATTGAGGGTGTTTTAGTATAAAATGTCAAATATTTTAACTCGGACTCTCACTTTTAATTGTTCATTTAGTGTTATCTTCAGTTGCCTTTTTTAAAACAAATATTAATATATGTAGTTAGTTAATTGACATATGATGTAATTATAATTGATTGACAGCCTTAATATTAACAGTTTGTGCATCACAAGGAAATAAAACTAAGCTGAGTGATACCAAAATCGTTTTTTTATTTACATTCTTTTGGTTTCTGTCATGCAAATGTAACTCAGACATTTCAGGAAATTCAGTTAGATTATTATTTTTGCCTGCAGGCTGTTTGAATAAGCCCGTTCACATTCATACATGTGCACACACAGTCATCGGTTTGTATTTTTTGGGTCCTGAGGCATTTAGTAATGTAGTTGTATGTATGTTTTTATTTATGGCATAAAAACATTCAGAATGTAATGGTATTCTTGTAATACAGAATAGTTTAAATACAGTGTTATTAATGTTTGGGGTGACAGATAAAGCAAAATGAATAGCTATGAAACAGTAATTAATTTCACCTATTCACTTATTTTTGTTTTTTAATTTTTGCTGTGTGTGATAGAGTTTAGGTGAGAAAATGAAAGAGGGTTGTTGGCGCGCGCACACACACACACACACACACACACACACACACACACACACACACACACACACACACCTGAGCGGTACTCTGGAGAGAGTCTCAGACAGACAGTCTCCAGACCAGGCACTGAGCCATCCACAATTATAAGAAAAAACACCTGCGTGTGTGTGTGTGTGGGACTCACAAGACTTTCTTTTATCAGTTGACCACATAGTTATGGCCTTTGACCATTAAACTCTTAGTGTTTAGAACCACTTGATAAGCGATTTATGTTTGTCTGACCTGCTCAATATGTGTTTTTGATAAGTTTTCAGTATTTGTGGATTCTTTAAGACAGTTTTCAGACTGTTTTTTTTTTTTTTTTTTTCAACTGAAATCTGAGATTTTGAACTTATGAAAATTTTTGAAGGCCTCATTGGTGTGCAAAAATGTGTGTGTTTTGCTTCATGAGCAGGGTGTGATATCTGGGCTCATCTCTAATCTTTTTCCACATTTATGTGAAATGTAGCTTTTTATGGATTTAACGAAGTTAAAGTGCACTAGATTTGGGAATCACACCACACAAACAGCATCATCAATCTCTATTGCTTATTTGACCTGTCAGACTGCACCACGCGGGGCTTATATTCCTGTCCAAACATGCACCCACATGCACACGTGAGCACGCACACAGCTGGGTTTTAAAGATGTCCTTTTCAGATTGAGCAAGCAAGCCACTTTTTTAATTGTCTTATGTAGCAGAGTGTGTGGTTGTGTGTTTGTGCCTGAGATTGTTTACGTTTGAGCGAGTGTCTTAGTGACGAGTAACAAGAAGTGGGCAATTTCTCGTTAGCATGTAACTGAAACTCCGGCCGTATCCTAGCAACCATATTGGCCACTCCATGGTCTTTAGTTTCACCTTCACAACACCACGGCAACGAGAACACAATATCACCACGGCTACAGAGCACCGCACCACTGGAAGCACTTGAATTAAATAATTAAGGCCCTTGATTAGTGTTATATCAGCTAATCTGTTACGTTTAGGGTGTCAGATATCGACTTCCTTTACAAGCAAATCAGTGTTAGGAATCAGTGTTACATTTCCATTAAAATGTGGAAAGTGGTCCGATGGAGAATTGTTTCTGTATATTTTGTTATTAAGAGTATGACTGGAGTCTTGAGTACAACAGCACCACCACCACCAACCAAAAATTTTTTGTTGTACACAGTGTACAAATGACGAAACTTCTGATAGAGTACTAAATCTCCGGATTTAAACTTAGGCAAAAAGGAGCAGAAACAAGCGATAAAAGCATTGCTTATGCAGTCATAAAAAAAAAAAATATTTTTTGTTTGTTTGTTTAAAAGTAGAGGCTCTATTCTTTACTGTGTAGGCCACAGTAAAACATTTTTTAATTAGCAAAACGCTGGCAGTGGCTGCCAACTTTTAAAAAAAAAAAAGGTGGCAGAGAAAGAGTTAAGACACTAGTTGCTAATGTGCTAGTTGAGTGGACGTGCGGTTGGAGAAAAAATGACCGATGGCGATATTTACATTATGCACACATACCCTACGCTAACCATACTACAGTGGTTCCCAAACTGGGGTACGTGTAATAAGAGCTGTACTGGTGGGTTTTCCGAAGAAAATTCGAGCATGCAGCCGTTCGTCTTTGCGTCATTACGTCATGTCTGTTTACATAAAGAAGGAGTCCCAGCTAGTAGGCTATATGGCATGTGAGGATGTTGCTGATGGTGGATCATTTATAGCCTTTTCTCACAGCATCTGAAATAATTAAACTTATCATTTTGATGGCGGATTATAATCCAGAAAGGTCCAAATGACAATCATCAGTGACAACTGGAGATTCTCTTGTAGTCTAAAGCAAAAGACGTCGGACTGCAGAGCAGCTACAGAAATTTAAATCTACAGTTAATGCTAATATACACTAAATACACACAGTCACGTAATGCTGTTGTTGTTAGCATTAGCAATTTGAGAACAAAGTATAACAATAATAATCATTTGCATGGTTTGACTTGATCCGAGCTAAGCGATTGTTAGATTTAATCACCATTGGTGATTTATTGTAATGCTTTTTTTCTCAGTTGGTAAGAACAAAAGTGGCAGACATGTTACTTGTTCAGATGACATTTTCCGGTGAAAATTGTTATTTTGGTCATACTTCCAAGATGTAGAATCTGTGATTCCGAAGTACAGTATCCACACCGATGTGATGACTGACAGCAAACATTAGATTCATTCATGCTGAGGAGCCGTGCCGATGCACAACCCATGTAAAGATGATAATTCCGCAAATAACTGCAATCGCAGGTTTCAAACAGAGATAGCGACAAAGAGGCAAAACTTACAGGCTGCAGCTTCAATGAAAAAATGTGTGACTGCAGTCTAAAGCTGGGTTTATACGAATGATGTCATCGATGTGTGGGTGGTCATGCTCGTTGAGTGCGTGATACCCCATTTCACGAGTTCACATGTACATATAATTCAATAGAATAAAAGTTATGCGTATTTTGGCCTGCTGTCCAGGGGGAGGGCTCCAAGCTGGGAATATTGGCCTGAACCCAGATTACTCCCCCCAGTGTGGTAAAAATAGAAAGAACTAGAAGTGAGGAGATAGGGGGGAGGAGGGATGCTGATAAACTCTCAAATGAACAGAGGTAAGTCTGCTGTATTTATACCTCTAGTCATTGGTTGAGTTGATCACCTGAATGCTCTCCACCTGTGCTAATTAGGTTTATTATCTGAACCTGCTTATTAATTTTGTTAATAAAACATAATTTCGTGTGGCAGTGTCCACAGCATTTTGTTTTACTTTGTGCGCGACTCTGCTTCAGAAGATGCACGACTTCGAGGTGAATATATTTCATATAAATAAATTGCTTACATTTACAAAACGAGCCTGCAATATCCTATTTAATGAAAATAAAGGTCCATGTTTAATAAAAATGTTCATGAAATTAAATGAAAATGTTTAATGAAATTAGAAAATATTGAGACTGTTGTTTAGTTTTACACGCATATTCTCATATCCATATATTTTGTTCTAATGTCACAAGTAATAATCTCAAGGTGTAACGAAGGCGGGACTCAGGTAGGGATCCAAATGCAAAGCTTTATTTACAGTGAGCGTTGTCATACAGGCAGGGTCAAACGGGAGCAAACGGGAACAACAAGGAACAGGCAGAATCGTAGTCAAGGTGCAGGCGATGGTCAGGACAGGCAGCAACGGGTCAACAAACAGGAAACAGGCAGGAACGGTAACACAGGACAGGCAGACAGGAAGTAACGCTTGGAAATGCAACACTTGGGAAAACAAGACCTAGCAGTGAGGTGGTGTGTGTATGAGTCTTTTATAGTCCGTGTAATGAGCTGCAGCTGGGTGTGGTGATTGGTGATTAGTGTGAAGTGTGTGCAGGTGAGTGGCAGAGAGGATGATGGGAGATGTAGTCCGGGAACTGACAGGAACAGACGGTGATCATGACATAACGCCCCCCTCCCGGAAGGCGCGTCCTCGCGGCGTAAAAGGAACAGCTAGGGAGGGAGGGTGGGTGCATTGGAGACCTGCATGCAGACAGAAACGGGGTCCCCAATGCAGGTCCAGGAGCCTCGGGCGGCCACGGCGGGTCAGGAGGCTCGGGCGGCCACGGCAGGTCAGGTGGCTCGGGCGGCCACGGCAGGTCAGGGTCTATCGGTGACCCCAGCGGGTCAGAGTCCCTTAAAGGCCATAATAATTTGCAGTTCAAAGATGGCCATAACAGTTCAGAGGCCCTTAATGGCCATGGTTGAGCAGGGTCCCCACCCACAAGCACCCCACCCTCAGGTACACTGCCCCCCCCAAAAACTTCGTGGGGCATTCAGCCGGGCCCGTCGCAGGTTCGTGGACCGAAGACCTGGATGGCACCAGCAGGGCAGAATGCTTGGGCGGTGGCAGCGGCAGTGCAGGCGGCCTGGGCGGCGGCAGCAGGGCTGACCAAGGGTGCTCAGTGGTCATATCAGGGAGAGCGGACAGCTCGGTGACGGCCTCCATGGCCGTATCAAGAAGAGTGGACAGCTCAGCGATGGCAGCAGGCTCAGGCTGGAGCTGCTCTGGGACGACAGCTGGCGACTCGGGCTGCTCTGGCACGACAGCGGACGGCTCTGAGACAACAGCGGGCTGCTCGGGCTGGCAGACTGTTCCAAAGTCCATAGAGCTTGAGTTCATCAATGCACGCAGGACAGCCAAGACATAAAAAGTGAAAACAGCCCTCTTGGCCATTGCAGGACTAACAAGGAGAGTGGGCTCTGGAGCGGACTGACTGGCTGGAGCGGACTCAATGGCTGGAACAACCCCTGCATCCTTGAGCACCGCAGGGGCGGCCATCTTGCCCGTGGGCACTGGCAAAGCAGCCATTTCGTCCATCGCGTCCAGGGTGCTTAAGTCCACTGCAATCGGCGAACAAGAGTCCATAGCAACCTGCGAGCTTGAGAGCGTTGAAACCGGCGAGCTTGAGAGCGTTGAAACCGGCGAGCTTGAGAGCGTTGAAACCGGCGAGCTTGAGAGCGAAGCGGCCGGCTGGCTTGAGAGCGAAGCGGCCGGCTGGCTTGAGAGCGAAGCGGCCGGCGGGCTTGAGTGCAAAGCGGCCGGCGGGCTTGAGTGCGAAGCGGCCGGCGGGCTTGAGTGCGAAGCGGCCACCGGGTTTGAGAGCGAAGCGGCCGACGGAGACTTGGGGATGCCAGCTGCTCGGACTGAAATCAACGGTGGATCGGTCACACTGGAACGCAACCCTCTCCGCTCCCGGACTGATCTAGAGACCTGACGTGACTCTGGGCGATCAGGGGCGACGTGACGTTGCTCTGGGCGATCAGCGAAGGCGTGACGTTGCTCTGAGCGATCAGCGAAGGCGTGACGTTGCTCTGGGCGATCAGCGAAGGCGTGACGTTGCTCTGGGCGATCAGCGAAGGCGTGACGTTGCTCTGGGCGATCTGCGAAGGCATGACGGTGCTCTGGGCGATCAGCGGCGACGTGACATTGCTCTGGGCGATCAACGAAGGCGTGACGTTGCTCTAGGTGATCAGCGAAGACGTGACTTGACTCTGGGCGATCAGCGGGGGTATGAACTGGCGTTGTTGTTGTTGTTGACGCCATCTTGTGAATGTCCTCTTTAGCGGCAGCCATTACGTGATGCAACGTGGTGTCGTGTTCCTCCGCGACACCCACGGTAAAACTAGAACCACTCAGCTGCAATGCGAGGACAATATATTGCTCCAACGACCACCTGGGATCGTGAAACGGCATGACGGAACACAGCGGATGAGACAGTCCTCCTCGGAAAAAGATCATGAGACATACCTCATCAAAACACGTTAACTGTGCCAGTCCGATAAACTCCTTGACATAATCCTCTAACGCTCTGTCTCCTTGACGGAGACACATCAACTGAGCAGATGGATTCATATTGCCGAGACGGGAACGCTCACAAAGCTTGCTGGACCTGGGTATGGCTAGGTCTTCTGTAACGAAGGCGGGACTCAGGTAGGGATCCAAATGCAAAGCTTTATTTACAGTGAGCGTTGTCATACAGGCAGGGTCAAACGGGAGCAAACGGGAACAACAAGGAACAGGCAGAATCGTAGTCAAGGTGCAGGCGATGGTCAGGACAGGCAGCAACGGGTCAACAAACAGGAAACAGGCAGGAACGGTAACACAGGACAGGCAGACAGGAAGTAACGCTTGGAAATGCAACACTTGGGAAAACAAGACCTAGCAGTGAGGTGGTGTGTGTATGAGTCTTTTATAGTCCGTGTAATGAGCTGCAGCTGGGTGTGGTGATTGGTGATTAGTGTGAAGTGTGTGCAGGTGAGTGGCAGAGAGGATGATGGGAGATGTAGTCCGGGAACTGACAGGAACAGACGGTGATCATGACATAACGCCCCCCTCCCGGAAGGCGCGTCCTCGCGGCGTAAAAGGAACAGCTAGGGAGGGAGGGTGGGTGCATTGGAGACCTGCATGCAGACAGAAACGGGGTCCCCAATGCAGGTCCAGGAGCCTCGGGCGGCCACGGCGGGTCAGGAGGCTCGGGCGGCCACGGCAGGTCAGGTGGCTCGGGCGGCCACGGCAGGTCAGGGTCTATCGGTGACCCCAGCGGGTCAGAGTCCCTTAAAGGCCATAATAATTTGCAGTTCAAAGATGGCCATAACAGTTCAGAGGCCCTTAATGGCCATGGTTGAGCAGGGTCCCCACCCACAAGCACCCCACCCTCAGGTACACTGCCCCCCCCCAAAAAGTTCTTGGGGATTTCAGCGGGGCCCGTCGCAGGTTCGTGGACCGAAGACCTGGATGGCACCAGCAGGGCAGAATGCTTGGGCGGTGGCAGCGGCAGTGCAGGCGGCCTGGGCGGCGGCAGCAGGGCTGACCAAGGGTGCTCAGTGGTCATATCAGGGAGAGCGGACAGCTCGGTGACGGCCTCCATGGCCGTATCAAGAAGAGTGGACAGCTCAGCGATGGCAGCAGGCTCAGGCTGGAGCTGCTCTGGGACGACAGCTGGCGACTCGGGCTGCTCTGGCACGACAGCGGACGGCTCTGAGACAACAGCGGGCTGCTCGGGCTGGCAGACTGTTCCAAAGTCCATAGAGCTTGAGTTCATCAATGCACGCAGGACAGCCAAGACATAAAAAGTGAAAACAGCCCTCTTGGCCATTGCAGGACTAACAAGGAGAGTGGGCTCTGGAGCGGACTGACTGGCTGGAGCGGACTCAATGGCTGGAACAACCCCTGCATCCTTGAGCACCGCAGGGGCGGCCATCTTGCCCGTGGGCACTGGCAAAGCAGCCATTTCGTCCATCGCGTCCAGGGTGCTTAAGTCCACTGCAATCGGCGAACAAGAGTCCATAGCAACCTGCGAGCTTGAGAGCGTTGAAACCGGCGAGCTTGAGAGCGTTGAAACCGGCGAGCTTGAGAGCGTTGAAACCGGCGAGCTTGAGAGCGAAGCGGCCGGCTGGCTTGAGAGCGAAGCGGCCGGCTGGCTTGAGAGCGAAGCGGCCGGCGGGCTTGAGTGCAAAGCGGCCGGCGGGCTTGAGTGCGAAGCGGCCGGCGGGCTTGAGTGCGAAGCGGCCGGCGGGCTTGAGTGCGAAGCGGCCACCGGGTTTGAGAGCGAAGCGGCCGACGGAGACTTGGGGATGCCAGCTGCTCGGACTGAAATCAACGGTGGATCGGTCACACTGGAACGCAACCCTCTCCGCTCCCGGACTGATCTAGAGACCTGACGTGACTCTGGGCGATCAGGGGCGACGTGACGTTGCTCTGGGCGATCAGCGAAGGCGTGACGTTGCTCTGAGCGATCAGCGAAGGCGTGACGTTGCTCTGAGCGATCAGCGAAGGCGTGACGTTGCTCTGGGCGATCAGCGAAGGCGTGACGTTGCTCTGGGCGATCAGCGAAGGCGTGACGTTGCTCTGGGCGATCTGCGAAGGCATGACGGTGCTCTGGGCGATCAGCGGCGACGTGACATTGCTCTGGGCGATCAACGAAGGCGTGACGTTGCTCTAGGTGATCAGCGAAGACGTGACTTGACTCTGGGCGATCAGCGGGGGTATGAACTGGCGTTGTTGTTGTTGTTGACGCCATCTTGTGAATGTCCTCTTTAGCGGCAGCCATTACGTGATGCAACGTGGTGTCGTGTTCCTC
Source organism: Chanodichthys erythropterus (assembly GCF_024489055.1). Lineage (NCBI taxonomy): Eukaryota > Metazoa > Chordata > Actinopteri > Cypriniformes > Xenocyprididae > Chanodichthys > Chanodichthys erythropterus. The sequence continues at coordinate 20,245,919 of NC_090232.1, forward strand.
CGCGACACCCACGGTAAAACTAGAACCACTCAGCTGCAATGCGAGGACAATATATTGCTCCAACGACCACCTGGGATCGTGAAACGGCATGACGGAACACAGCGGATGAGACAGTCCTCCTCGGAAAAAGATCATGAGACATACCTCATCAAAACACGTTAACTGTGCCAGTCCGATAAACTCCTTGACATAATCCTCTAACGCTCTGTCTCCTTGACGGAGACACATCAACTGAGCAGATGGATTCATATTGCCGAGACGGGAACGCTCACAAAGCTTGCTGGACCTGGGTATGGCTAGGTCTTCTGTAACGAAGGCGGGACTCAGGTAGGGATCCAAATGCAAAGCTTTATTTACAGTGAGCGTTGTCATACAGGCAGGGTCAAACGGGAGCAAACGGGAACAACAAGGAACAGGCAGAATCGTAGTCAAGGTGCAGGCGATGGTCAGGACAGGCAGCAACGGGTCAACAAACAGGAAACAGGCAGGAACGGTAACACAGGACAGGCAGACAGGAAGTAACGCTTGGAAATGCAACACTTGGGAAAACAAGACCTAGCAGTGAGGTGGTGTGTGTATGAGTCTTTTATAGTCCGTGTAATGAGCTGCAGCTGGGTGTGGTGATTGGTGATTAGTGTGAAGTGTGTGCAGGTGAGTGGCAGAGAGGATGATGGGAGATGTAGTCCGGGAACTGACAGGAACAGACGGTGATCATGACACAAGGTTTATTGGGTTTTACATGATTCTTTGGTTCTTTTGTAATGTGGGTTTGGTGCAGAGGTGTATTTGTAGTAATATTTGTTTTTGTAGTATTTGAGTAAATGTAATTAGTTACTGTACTTGGGTATCTTTTTGGCTACTTTGTAGTTGTACTGAGTATCAAAGATATTGGCAACTTTTACTTTCTACTTGACTACATTTTTGAACAAGTAAATGTACTTTTTCCTCTAATACATTTGTAATGAGTAATGCAATTACACATTACATTTTTCATGACACCTAACTTTTTCTGCAGAAGTTTGTTTCTGATATAAAGAAGCGATATCGCCATCTAAGGGCATTGAAGGTACTATATCTTGTGCGTTTTGCCTTTACTCACCCAAACTTGTTAACAAGGCTACTTTACGTGAATGCGAGTGCATTAGCAGCGAGATGCTGAATCGCAGGTGTTTGATTTATTAGATGAGGAAAATGACTGCAGATGGTGATGAGGCTCAAACCAGCACGTACAGTAGACTTTGACTATTTAATTTTACTTAACATTGTTTTATTTATCCGCTATTTTTAAGGATACACATACATGTTACATGTAACAGCTATATTGACAAGACCTTTTTAAAGGATATTGGTTTACTTATGACCTTTTTGTGCACTTGAGCTTAACTGAGACTTGAGAGTTTGTAGACGTTTAAAGGGTTGTTGTGTGGACCTTGATTTATTGCAATACTGAGGTGTTCAGTTTTATTTTGATTTTAGAAAATAAACTTGATTTCTCATCAGTTACAAATCAATTGTTTCTTATTTTCATTGGCATGTCTCCGGTGTTGAGAACTAGTGCCTCTCTGAGCCTATGTTCAGCATGAGTTAAATTCTTAAGTACTGTTAAAATCAGATACTCTTTTTTTACACTTTACACTTTACTCAAGTCATATTAGAATTGATGACTTGTAACTTGTAGTGGAGTCATTTTTGATGTAAGGTATCTGTACTTTTACTCAAGTATGGATTTCAGGTACTCTTTACACCTCTGGTTTGGTGAAGTGCAATAAATACAAACATCGGCACGTGTGTACCTTCTTCTCACATCTGCTTCCTGACGATTAGATGACAACAGCGAGCGCGTCAAGTATAAATGTCTCGTCTGTTCGTGGAGGTGCGCGTGCAGTCAGCGGAGGCTTGCGGTGCGGAGCCAGGCGAAAGTATAAACAAGGCTTAAGTGGAACAGAGGGGGTATGCTGAATGATGTTAAATGCCTCAGGGGGTACACCACTCTAAAAAAGTTTGGGTATGTTTAAAAACCCAAGTATACATTGGCTTTAACTTGTAATCTAACAGTTACTGCAGTGTATTGAAAATCCTGTTGAAACAAATACAGATTTAAAGCCCCACCAACCTTTTGTTTTGACTTTCCTTTTCAACCATTAATTAGGAGCTTCAAACCCCATACAATTTGGACTCTGATATAGTTGATGTGATTGCTGTGAGTTCATTCGGGGTTTGTTGTGCAGCTGCATGGGGTGTGAACTCTGGAAGGTGGACTCCATCTTGGCTCCACTTGCTCAGTCGCACAGTCGTCTATTCTGAGTGAAAGCGTGGGAGTGTAATTGCTCTGAAGTGGACTCCATTTTGGCTCTGGTCACACAGTGGCACAGTAGGCCATTCTGAGGGAATAGGAGTGAGTTCAGCAGCACTGGAGTGGAATTGTCAGCATTCTTCAGCACTGCTGTCATCTTTAACCTCCTAACAGAGCCTCTTCACTTTGAGTTCTCACACTCACATCACACAAACACAAACAAGTGAGCATACACAAAGAAGGACTGACACACACCAGACACAAGAGGTGTAACAAGCAAACATTGCTTGAAAATTATACATGGAGACCGTGTATGAGATTGACAGGGTGACACAAAAGTAAAAGTGTATGTGTGTGCACGTGTATACGTATATGTAATTCAGTAATAACAGGCTTCAGCCACAGCTCTGTCATTATTTAATTACCGTTTCCTTCCATCTCCGTGGCAACGTAATGTTTCCCTGATTGGTGAACGGTTGCCGAGTCACTTCCTCACTCCCTGACCTTAGAAGAGTGAGGTGAGGCGGTGGCTGCATCTCCAAACCTAGCGAGCTGCCAACCTATACAGCATTTTTAGACAACGTAGACACCTATAAATGTTGTCTAGGAAGGCTACGCTAAGTATTGAGACACAGCCGGAGAAAGAGGAGACATCGGGATGACTGAATCACACACTTCCTATGGTCAACCAAGACTGGATGCAAAGACACACTCACGCCCTCTTTGGTGTTTAGTTTGTCAGGTTTTCAAGTTTGTCAGACACAGCAGTGAGTAGTTTCGCTGGTGTGTGAGAATTTGTGTGTGGGTGTTTGTGGAAGTGTGTGTGTGTGTGTGCCCTGTACAGTATGTTTTGCTGGTTTGGCCTTTTTCTTGACCAGATTCTATTTTTCTTTGCTCAGAGAAAATGTTGTTTAAATAGACCAAACCTTTTTCTCAGTATGTTCTTGTAAAGACGTCTCATTTAGCAATTTAAACTATTACATGCCATATGAAAACACACAAGCCTGATAATCATATGTGAGATAATAAATGATCAAATAGAACATACATTAACATTCAGATTCTGTTTTGCTTTTCTTGTACTGTTATTTTTAAGGATGTTACAATGTGTAGCGCCACATTTATGTCATCCTGGGAAATTCCTACTTGCAAGTCGTAATTACAATGTGGTGTGCGTTCAAGTGACTTTGGTCAGATTAAAATCAACAATGGACAGTTTCATATTTCTTCTTTTTTTTTTTTTTTTTACTTTCTGACAAGGATAGGTCACTTGTAGAGCATGTAGAACCTAATGAAATAATCAAATGTGTTACTGATGTTGCCCTTCAAGTGGCGTCAGAAATATTGAGTTCTGAGCACATGAATGACCAAGCAAAGTCATATTTACATGTGAGAAACTCAGTTGTGATGTTGGAAAGGGCATGTCGATTTGAAACATGGTGGAAACACTGATCTATAATAAAGATAATATATCTATATATAGAGAGAGAGATCAGTGAGCAGAAAGCAAGTCTGTAGTGAATGGTTTAAAATTAATCACTCACAGTTTGCTTACCATTTTGAATTCAAATGTAGTTATTATTATTCACAATCTAATTCTTTTGTTTTATTTAGGCAATCCATGTTATGTTTCCTACTTGAATGAGTGACGTCATAATAACGAACAGCCGACTTGGGATTCCCACATGCACTTGGAGGCTGCATGTGTTTTATCATTCTCTTTCTGCCACAGAGAGTGATGAGAAATGTAGTTTGATTGCACAAGCCTTCTCATAACCCAGCTGAATAAGTAGTATTGTCTTGCAAGCTTTACATCTGACCTTCATCTACAGCAAAATGTATACAAATTAAATTTGACGGCCATCATTCACAATGACAACTGAATTTCAGTTAGCTTCTGCTACAGTTCTTTAATTGATTTAGAAATATCATATCCATTTCATAAATATGATCATTCCAGCATGAGTTGAAGGCAGTATACGATGAGGTGAATGAAAAAGGAAAGGGCTAATAGGACTCTTTCATTAGAGAGTGTGTCATGTTTATGGGTCAGACTTGCCCAGTTTGAATAGATCATGCCTAGGTGGCATTGTGTGAGAAACACAGAATGTTGCCGAGCTTTTTGTCCTTCTACAGCACCCATAATCACCACCCATTCTGATACACAAATATCTGAGTTCTCACAGAGTTTTATTCCCAGAGGAATGTCTTCCACCCTGTATGTTTATATATACTATATATATATATATATATATATATATATATATATATATATATATATATATATATATATATATATGTGTGTGTGTGTGTGTCTTGGATGCTGCACAAATCAGGATCTATTTGAAAGGGTTGAGTCTTTGAATGAAAGCTTAGTGTTGTTCTCTGGCTTACACAGTTGATCCTGTTCAGTGTATGCCCTCTAATCGGCTTTTGCTAATGTGAATTCTCTAACAATCACCCTCACTCTCTTTCTCCTTTCTCTCTCTGTGTCTTAACCCTTCTCTTTCAACCACTAACAACCATCACATCTTTTCTTTTACTTGGTTAATCACTCCGTTGTTTTAGCCAATTAACTGCTGACATAAGGGCAGCAGGGTGTGGAAGTTGTCTCACTCTCTCTGTGTCTGTATACTGTTTTACTAGGTAGTCTCTAGTCACAAACACAAGACCTCCATATGTTCCTTTAAAGGGATTTTCCTTTGTATTTGGGAGGGTATGTTAGTGTGTGTGTGTTAAGTTGTAAATTCCTGCATTTAGCCAGTGTGTGTAAAGTGTCCAGAGGTTAAGTTAGCAAAGGTGAGATGTCCTTAGGGTCACTGGTGAAAGTTGTATGGTGGCTTAACACTGAGCACCTGGGCTTGGCCCTGACTGATAAGGACCACATCTTGTGTATGTGCATGTGTATGCCATTAAAATGTTATTTAAGGATATAAATAAATTAAAGGACAAATGTTTAAAGAACATTCATATTGTGTAGATGTAAATGAGAAAAAGCTTTTTTATTCTATGTGGAGCAGGTCCCACCTCATTGGGACCTGTCATTTTGAAATCACATCAGCAGCTGTCAACTGGCTCTTGCAATTCAACTTGTTGTTAAAAAGTCAAAAGTTCAACTTGTTTCTCTTAAGTTACTAATAGTAATAAGCAACCAAACCACCACACCAAGTGTGAAACGAAAATGCAAAATGAATCGCTGACAAAGGCTATACAAACAAATATTCATAGGTTTAAATGATAACAAAGTTCAAACCAAAATTTACTTTAGTACAACATGCAGTATGACGCGCAACATTTAGCTCAGGGCTGTGAACATTTTAACACAATTTTTTAATTCAATACTGCATGTTTAACGTTGTCAATTCATTTAGCTAATTTGCCAGCTAGCTGTTTCATTTTACTTTGTGTGATTTTGACTGTTTTGATCCTGTTTATTAAGAGTTTTTAATTAATTTATGTAATGAAACTTGTGAGATGAGAAGTCATTTGCTGTTTTTGCCAACATCTTTGGTAAATATGTAAGATTAAGTCATAAAGTGCTGGGGAAAGCTGTTTAATTAGGGGAACATTGTTTAATTATTGCAGGGTTGTAATGAGTTCAGTTCAAACAACAAGCATGAAAAATTTGAAAGGGATTTAATCCAACAGTGTTCTTGATGTTATTGACGAAACGAAACAAACCGAACCAAACCAAATAAGTAAAAAAAAAATAAGCACAAACTTACTGAGTGCACGTAATAAACTGTTGCAGACAAATCATAAAGCTTTAACAATTGCAAAAGTTCATTTGGCTTCTCAGAGAAGCTTATCATCATCACATTCTCATAAAAATGCTTCATGAGAAAGGCTTACTTTTTACGTTCCTTGGAACAATTGAGCGGCTCACTCCTGAATTTTTTCTTAGAGCTTTTAAATCAAAGGCAAAATGAGTCGTTTATTAAGTCATGTCTCAAGGCCCCCTGCTCAGGGCCCGGCGCAAGTACGGTGAGGCATTATATCATCATAAAACAGCATCATAATGGCCACCTAAAGAGAGAGTGTGGAGGAGGAGGAGAGAGATTGTTTTGAAAGAGGGGATATTACCAAATATTTCCTGAAGACCACCCATAGCCTGAAAAGCTGATCCTCGTTTTAGTCTCTGGGGCTCTAAACCTGCCCATTTATGATGAGGCATGGTGGGAGGCAGACATGTATAGTGACACTTGATTATGTGTCTCTCAGCTCTGTTGCTGGCTTCCTGGGTGTGTGTGTGTCTGTGTGTGTCTCTGTAACAGTAGCTTAAGGGATGATGTAAGCGGGTTTCCTAATTGCAGGGTGATACAAGGGTGTGTCAGATCTCACTGCCTCAGGGAGTGCTAGATTTGTGTGTGTGTCCTCAGGTAACAGAACGATATAAAGACTCTTTGGTATGTCTCTCTGGAGGTGTTTGCTTGGATACCAGATAAATGTTGGCTTTTTTTTCTCACTTTCACATCCTTTCACTCCTTAAAAACTACTACAGTGCTGCTACACCTGATGAAAATGAGATGCCTGAATTTAACAAGTCAAAAGAGAACAAGGGAGATTTACATTGACCTTTTTTTTCCTTTGGGCTCTGAGGATACAGGATTGTAATTAGAGTTTTTGGAAAAAATTTTTTTTTTTTTTTTCTTTTACTCAAGCTGCCGACTGTATTAAAGGCTTAGCTTAAGGGAAAAGTGATATATCTGGCAATCACTCTTATACTCTTATAAATACTCAGCCTTTCACTCTTATAAATTTGTATAATTCTTTCGACAGTGTGTGGTCTTCCTTGGCTTTCACAGATAAGTTAGTGTTTTATAATAAAAACATCATATTTTGTTGGCACATTAAATTAATTTAAAACAAAAATGAACAATAAATGAGTAGTTTCATTTTTATCATTTATTGAAATATAGAATATACGAAACCTGAAAAGAACGTTTGTTCTTGCATGTATAGTTTTACCTCGAAATTGTCTTTGAAAGAGAGTGTTGTCTGATTAATCTTCCTCTGGGGACATTCAGTTATAATGAAATGAATATTTAATTGAAAAAAAAAAATCTAAAAATGCAAATGCTATATGGTTTGATTATAATTAGATTTGAGTCATTATAATTAGCTTCATATAAAAACAGCAGTCTTTGGTATGTCCTCATTTTGAGTTCTGTGTGTGTGTGTGTGTGTGTGTGTGTGTGTGTGTGTGTGTGTGTGTGTGTGTGTGTGTGTGTGCTTTTGTTTATATTACATTGTGGGGACCAAATGTCCCCATGATGTAATATAAACCTGAGTTCACCTACATCGTGGGGACCAGCCAGCGGTCCCCACAATGTAAATGGGTTTACAAATCATATAGAATGAGTTTTTGTGAAAAAGTAAAAGTTTGCACAGTTTCCTGTGAGGGTTAGGTTTAGGGGTAGGGGCAGGGTAGGGGGATAGAATGTACAGTTTGTTCAGTGTAAAATGCATTGAAGTCTATGGAAAGTCCCCACAATTCACAAAAACAAACATGTGTGTGTGTGTGTGTGTGTGTGTGTAATTGCAGGAATGTGCATTTGAAAGGAGGGGAGGAGGAGAGAGGTGCAGAATGACACCACTCTACCTGTTGAAACAAAACACAAATGTAATAAGGGCTCTCCTGACTTTTGTCTTGTGTGTGTGTGGGTGGGTGGGTGTGTGTGTGTGTGTGTGTGTGTGTGTGTGTGTGTGTGTGTGTGTGTGTGTGTGTGGAGGGGTTTAACAGGAAAGGTTCAAAAGTTCACTTATAATAGGTTACTGCATGTTTTTATGATTCATTGCATTGTTATGCCTCTGCGGTGTTTGCACACAAACACACAGCCACACACACATTCCCACGTAATAAACACAATTTCAAATGACCCAAACATCTTCAAATGACTGTGAAAAGTAAATGATGTCTCATTGGTATAATATTATACAAAAATGATTTTCATTTTATATTTGTTCATGTCTTTTTTCCCATCTCTTCATGGAGGTTGAGGGGGTGAGGGACAGGGAAAGGGACGATGAGTTTGATGGGTCGGCAGCGGTAAACGAGTGTGACTGCAGTGAGAGTGACGTGCTAAGCAGAGGGGTGGAGACGCTTGTCTTTTCAGAATGAAGGGAATCACCATGGCAGCAATTAAAAGCCTGAGGCTCCCCGCGCTGGGTCAGTGTGCACAGGGAGATGAAAGTGTGTTTGTGCATGCATGTATGTGTGTGTCAGAGAGTCTGTGAGCTCCCCAAAAGCCGTTACTCAGCAGGGAGAGAGAAATGAACTAATGAACTTTTAGAGGGTAATCTTTGAGAGAAGGACAGGTGTCAGCTGCAAAGAGGTGATGAACTGATTAAACTGAACTATAAAAGTTATGAGTAAGAAGACCTGCTTTTGTTAACTGGTTTGTGCATCAGTTGTTACCATATGGAGTTAAGAACGCAAAAGAACGATAAAAACAAGGTTGCCAGGTTTTTACCACAGAATCCACTCAATTGCTTCTCAAAACTAGTCCAAACGTTCCGTGGGGTATCCTGGTAAAAATCGCGTTCTGGGGGTTAAATATCGTGTTGATTCAAACCATGGAGTTTGCAGAACAACCCGCAGCAACAGTGAAAAAGTAACCTAATTCTGCGGGAAAATCACAGACTTGGCAACATACACAGCGCGCTGTCATACGGAAGTTAGTCTCGCATAGCCAGACCTTCAGACTGACGGCAGAAGGTCTGGACTCTATTGCAGCTTTCATTGGCCAAAGGCCGCCCAAGAGGACGTTTGACTGACATGTAATGCAACCAGTCATAGTTCGTTTTGTTCCGTGGCATGTTTAGGGGAGTCTAATCTAATGAATTAGCATCTAATAAATTAGTAATTTAAGAACGTTGTGCAAGTTTACTGTAACAATGGAGCCACAAAAGTCACATACTTTTGAAAATTCAGCGTTTAGTTGACTTTGAAAATCCTGAAGTGTTTCCAGTTAATTGTACCATATGCATCAGACGTTGAGCCAATGGTCCGTGGGCATGACGTCTGATGCTGAGACTATATGGAAGTAAACACGGAGGGCATTAAAGTAAGCAATTACGCATTTATTTATAGTGTGATCTGCCGCGGAAGCCAGCAAAAGTTTGCGCAGGCAATAATAAGACGGTGTGACAAAAGAGAGCAGAGTTTTGAATTTTTTTAAATGCAGACATCGTGCTATGATTAGATGTGATTGGTTATGATTGGATATGATTGGTTTGTGCGATAAATCCCGCCTCCTGAGTTTGTGCGCGTTCTCAAATCGGCCTAAATGAAGACAATGATGGTGTTTATGGGAAGAGCAATTTTAAAAGTAAACAACTCAGCCTTATAGATATCATCGCTTTATGTCACATCAAAAACAAACTTAAAATGGCCTGAAAACATGATGACTGTGGGGGTTTTTAGTGCGGAATAGTTATTATTTTGGAATAAATGTAAAAATGTGTAAAAAAAAAACTAACTTAATGATATTTATACTTGGTTTTAATAAATAGAATATTACATAGTGTACAAATACAACTTTTTTATGTAATGTTTATTTAACCAGGAAAATTAAGTGTAACAGGGACATAATTTTACATTTGATATATATAAAAAAGTGAAGACTTTGCCTCCTGATTTTCAAAAACAACAATGCACATGTATGTATATATATATATATATATATATATATATATATATATATATATATATATATATATATATATATATATAGTCTTTTGAGTTATAACTATTCATTCACACACTGACATACACAAGACACAGTCACCCGCAGCTGTACCTGTATTGTTTTTTCCAGTGAAGTGGAAATTGCTACGATGGTCTTGACATGGTTGTTAAACATGCATTTATGGAATGTGTCTTTATGCAAGTCTACAATGCTCTATCACGCATAGAAATCAGTAGTTTAGATAAGCCTGTGTGTGTGTGTGTGTGTGTGTTCTTGTTTATATTACTTTGTGGGGACCAAATGGCCCCACAATGTAATAAAAACCTGAGATCACCTACATTGAAATGGATTAATAAACATACTAAAAGATGTTTTTTTGAAAATGTAAAAATGCAGAATGTTTCCTGTGATGGTTAGGTTTAGGGATAGGGGTAGGGTAGGGGGATAGGAAGTACGGTTTGTACAGTATAAAAACCATTACGCCTATGGAGAGACCCCACTAAGATAGGTGCGCCTGTTTGTGTGTGTGTGTGTGTGTGTGTGTGTGTGTGTGTGTGTGTGTGTGTGTGTGCTTTTGTTTATATTACATTGTGGGGACCAAATGTCCCCATGATGTAATATAAACCTGAGTTCACCTACATCGTGGGGACCAGCCAGCGGTCCCCACAATGTAAATGGGTTTATAAATCATATAGAATGAGTTTTTGTGAAAAAGTAAAAGTTTGCACAGTTTCCTGTGAGGGTTAGGTTTAGGGGTAGGGGCAGGGTAGGGGGATAGAATGTACAGTTTGTTCAGTGTAAAATGCATTGAAGTCTATGGAAAGTCCCCACAATTCACAAAAACAAACATGTGTGTGTGTGTGAGTGTGTGTGTGAGACAGAGAGAGAGAGTTAAAGGGATAGTTCACCCAAAAAATGAAAATTAATTTACTTACCCTCATGTTGTTCTAAATCTGTATGATATTACATTTTGAAGAATATACTTGTATAAATAGAAGCTTTCAAATGTTTTCAAACATCAAATAAAAGGATGTGAAAGTATCAATTGTCCATAAAGTGAAATATGAATTGTCCACTATATTCCAAATCTTCTGAAGCCACGTGTGACCCTGGACCACAAAACCAATCTTAAGTCGCACAGGGTATATTTGTAGTAATAGCCAACAATACATTGTATGGGTCAAAATTATTATTATTATTTTTTTTTGTTGCCAAAAATCATTAGGATTTTAAGTAAAGATCATGTTCCATGAAGATATTTTGTAAATTTCCTACCTTAAATATATAAAAAATGTATTTTTGTAAGTGGATATGCATTGCTAAGGACTTCAATTTGACAACTTTAAAAGCGATTTTCTCAGTATTTAGATTTTTTGCACCCTCAGATTCCAGATTTTCAAATTGTTGTATCTTGAACAAATATTGTCCCATCCTAACAAACCATACATTAATGGAAAGCTTATTTATTCAGCTTTCAGATGATGTATAAATCTCAATTTCAGAAAAAAATACCCTTATGACTGGTTTTGTGGTCCAGGGTCACATGTGATATTTTTGTGTGAAAAACAAATCAAAATTCACTCACTGAAATTTCCTCATGCAGAGATATCATATGGCTTTAGAGGATTCGGATAGTAGTAGTTTTATGTCAAATGGACGATTTTAAGGATACTTTTATGCTGTTTTTGCATCCTCTTTGAAGCTTGAAAACTTCACTCCACACTCATTATAATCGGAAAAGTGCAACCAGTACATTGTTAAAAATTACTCCTTTCGTTGTCCACATAAGAAAGAAAGTCATATAGGTTTGGAACAACAACATGAGGGTGAAAAAGTGCTGGCTCAATAACTTTCATTTCATGGTCACTTTTGGCAGTTTATGCCACCTGTTCTGACCCAAACAAGCTTGACTTCCTGTGCTATATATGTGTGTATAGTGTGTCTGAGTGCATGTGTATGTCATGACTTTAGCACCTTAATCGCTCAACTCGTCCTGTCTGTCAGTGTGTGTAGTGCTGAACTGACAGATGGGGACTAATTGGCCCTGATCATTTCAATTGGTGCTTCTCTCTCTCTCTTACTCTCTCACTTTCTTTTCCTCTGCTTTCCTTCCCTCTACTGTATGTTTTCCTTTGGGATAGAAATGTTTTCACTTGGGAATGTGGGTCTAGCAGGTGTTAATTTTATTTTTCCCTTTGTCTCGCTCACTCTGAGTCTCTCTCCCAGGAATTCCTCCCATGTTAGGTCACTGTAATCTCACTTCTCCAGTTCACTATTATGATGAAGACATGCAACATAATACCACCATTCGGAAGTGTTTTTGTAAGAAAGAAAAGAAGGAAAAGCAAGAGAAAGAGAAAAAGAGATTTGCCGGAGAGACAAAATGGACTTTTAAACCTAAGTTCTTGAAAGGAATTTTTCAGATAATCCCCCTCTCCCGCCACTAAGCCCATTCTCCAGAAAACGTACTTCATTTCCATTGATGATTTCTCTCACGTACGTTACGCTCTGTTTGCCAGCTCCTTCCTCAGAGCCTCAAAGCGTCGAGCATTGCAGTGCCCTTTAAAAAAAAAACAGCTTCCTCCTCATCACCTCTTTCTCTGTGAGGTTTCTTCCTCTTCTGATGTGTTTCTCATTCTGACTAGAAATCGTTTGGGTTGTGAATGAGTTTGGCCTAGTTATAAGACCCCAGCAGCATGCGGTTCGGACCACTGAACCTTTCTAATCAACACTTTCCATGCACACAGAGTGATTATGTGAAAATACAAGGGAATTTTTCAGAAGGTGTTTGGTAGAAATGCGAAGAACGGAATAACAATTTCTCAAAAAACTCAAAGCAAAGGGAAATTTCTTTGTTTGAGGAGTTTTCGAGCATGTTATGTAGAAGACGATTTGACACCTCATCAGTTTAAAATGTTTAAGGTTAAAATGAGCTGTGAGTTGAACTTGATCTTGTGGAGACTGGAATTGAACTTGTGTCATTGCAAAACAGTATTTCTCATCGAGATTAGGTTTACTGGATGTGTGTGTCTGTGTAAATCCCCCGGCCTCTAAAAATAATGCAGGAACTGTCGGGAATGTGACACACAGATATAACGACTGCAAGAGCTTAACATGGATCAACACCACACAGACAAACACACACACTTACACACCCTATAAAAACACTCTCTCTCAATAAACCTAAACCTGTCGACAACTGCTGTGATAGTTAGACACACTCACAAAAGTCTAAAGACAAGTCCAAATGCACACACAGTGTGTACTGCAGCGAAGTTCAACTGTACAAAGAAGTGTCAAACATAATAAAATTGTCCACTGATATGTGCATCTGCACAGTGTGGTGTTTGCATGTTTGTGTATTTGTGTTAGTGTGTGTGTGTGGTTTCACTCTGGGTGGTAATGTCTATCTGCTCATGTGGGCCAGTTAATTTTAGACGTCTCTTTCAGCTCAGAAGTCTCTCTTGTGTCGCGTCGGTGTCTGTGTAGGAATTTGTCACTGTAAGTGTCAGATGAATGCATGAGGCGTCAGTGATTTCAAAACTAAATGCTTATTTGGTCTCACCTAATGTGCTAAACATTAGAGATGCACTTCTCATACAGTAGATCAGTTGTTCTTAAAAGGTAATTTCACCCAAATATGAAAATTGTCATCATTCACTCAACATCATGTTGTTCCAAACCTGTAAGACTTTTGTCTTTGGAACACAGATGAAGATATATTTAATAAAACCTGCAAGATTTCTGTTCCTCAGTTGAAAGTCTGTTCTACCGAAAATCTAATGCTTCACATTTCCAACCTTCATAAAGACATTGTAAAAGAAATTCACAAGAACCAAAGAGGTTTGTTCCTGCGCATTAAGAGCGGTTGAGCTTCTGCTTATATTTAATGTGTTCTATGTATGTTCATAGAGCCGTTTATTGCTTGATTCATATGGATTATTTTAGTATGTCTTTATTAATTTTGAAGCATTGGTGGAAAAGACTTTTAACAAAGGTACAGAAATATCTCAGGATTCAATAAAAATAGCATAATTTGTGTTTCAAAGATGAACAAGTCTTCTGAATGTTGTGAGGTTAAGTAATTGATAACAGAATATTTATTTTCTGGCTAACTATGCCTTTAACAGGTTTCTTTTACATTAGACATCAAAATTGTTAGATACCAAAATTGTTTATTATGAAAAAGCAAAAATTGTATAAATAAATTGTAACATTGTAATTTATTAAGATATTAAAGCGTTATGTGTTTGTTTTCTAAATGTCTGATATCACAATGCTTTTGATGGCCAATTAAACACTGTGGGTGGCACCTCAAAACCATGTCTTTTCATTGCTACAAGAGATCCCATATTTTTAATGTAGTCTGTGTAGTATTTTCTTTTACCTTGCATTGATTGTTGATAGGTTTTGAGGGCATGTTACACAATCTGTACTTGTTGGAATTTGGCTGTTTCTATCAAGTGACATGAATTTGTGGCGCTAGAATTGTGATTGTTTGATATGTACTGTATGTGTGCGTGTGTGTCTGTATAGACTACTTAAAGGGGTCATGAACTGCATTGTTTTATTGTTTTATAATGTTTCCTGGGGCGCACTTATAATGTTAGTATGCTTTTTACATCCAAAATTGTCATAATTTAGAAATAAAAGGCATTTTTCCTACCCTGATTTTAGCCCTCTGGTTTGAACGCTCTGTTTTAAGGGGCGTGTCTGCTGTGAGACTTCAGTGTAAACGCCCACGGCTGTGATTGGCTGACATCTTTCCATTTGAAATAGCCAAGTATTACTCTCTCGAAAACTTTTAGTACATTTTTACTATAACAGCTCTCAAGGTTAACTAATCATGAAAAGTGCTGCATTACATTTAGATTTATTGCATTATGTTTAGATCATGGCATGAAATGTTGCAGAGATGAACATTGTAGCCGATCACGGACATGTTGTTGAGCGCATGAAAGCAGTGATCTTGTCATTGCAACCCAATCTCTGTACACTAACAAATGCTTTCATCATCACTAACAGTGCAAACGCGATATAATTAAAAGATTTGTTGAATAAAACGGGAGTTTTTGCACCTGTCCAGAACTCGGTCACTGATAGACTCGCGCTGTTTGATTGACAGCTCCAATGATTACAAAAGGAGCTTTCTTTGATCACTTTCTTTATATAATTGAATCACCGTTTAAATAACAGATTATTTTAATCCTACTAAGAGAAACAACACAAGTTGATGTTTAGTCACAGGTTTGATTTACTGACACACAGACAAACAACATGACCGTTCATGAATCAGTACATTGCAGATCAGGCATTAGAATTAACACAGTTACTTACATGTTGCATTACTGTTGAGTCCAGGCACTGCACAATATTTTGTAGTCCTCAACAGCATGTTTATTGCTTGGTAGTTCGATCCGGTTTAGGCCACCATGTAGGCCTATGTTATTTATTACATGTCATGTGCGATTCGGTGGGCGGGGCTAAACAGGCAGTGATGAAGTAGGTGTTGATCTTCTTCTGCGGAGGCAGTGCTTGCTGCCCTTTGACGTCATAGATCCCCACTTTGAAAAACCTGTCGTTTGTTGGGCCTGGTGTCAATAAAAGCTTTTATTGGACTAACAAGGAAGTTTTTAGTTCTGAAACTTACAGGATATTCTTATAGTATGATGACCTCTTATATGTCAAAAGCTCAAGGAAAATTTGATTTCTCAGTTCATCACCCCTTTAAAGGGATAGTTCACCCAAAAATGAAAATTTGATGTTTATCTGCTTACCCCCAGGGCATCCAAGATGTAGATGACTTTTTTTCTTCAGTCGAACGCAAATTATGATTTTTAACTGCAACCGCTGCCGTCTGTCAGTCAAATAATAGCAGTGATTGGGAACTTGAACAATAAGAGTCGAAAAAACTTCCATAGACAAATCAAAATTAAAATCTGCGGCTCATGACGGCACATTGATGTCCTAAGACACGAAACGATCAGTTTGTGCGAGAAACCGAACAGTATTTATATAATTTTTTACCTCTAATACACCACTATGTCCAACTTCGTTCAGCTTCCGGCTAGTGAGGTCGGATCGCGCTCTGACAACGGAAGTGATGTCTCGCGCTCATTGAAGTATATGGGCGAGACATCACTTCCGTCAACAGAACGCATTTTTTGACCTCACTAACAGGAAGCTGAACGAAGTTGGACATAGTGGTGTATTAGAGGTAAAAATTATATAAATAATGTTCGGTTTCTCGCACAAACCGATCGTTTCGTCTCTTAGGACATTAATGTGTTGTCACGAGCCGCAGGTTTTAATTTTGATTTGTCTAAGCAAGTTTTATTTACTGTTATAGTTGAAGTTCCCATCCACTGCTATTATTTGACTGACAGAGGGCAGCGGTTGCAGTTAAAAATCATAATTTGTGTTCGACTGAAGAAAAAAAGTCAGCTACATCTTGGATGCACTGGGGGTAAGCAGATAAACATCAAATTTTCATTTTTGGGTGAACTATCCCTTTAATGTTTTGGGTACAGATTTGTACCCAGAAGTGAGCTGTGGACACCTTAATTTGTAAAAATGGTATGATTTTCTTGGGTTGTGGTTATAGTATTTATAACTAAACACAATGGAAGTCTTCGGAAAGTCCCCATTTAAATAGCTGAGTAAACATGTGTCAGTTGGCAGACATGTAGGGAGAGTTATTGATGAGTCATTTATATTTTACCGAATGTTGTGTCTAAAAGCATGCATGGATTTAATCTTTCTTTGATTTGGTGTAATAAAACTCTCCACCATGGTGTCTAGCTGCTCTGGAGATATGGGTGTGGTTAGGCAAATATTTGTGTTTGACAGACAGTGGTAACTGACTATTTATTGAAGTTTATGTCTGATGGACAGAACTGGAAAAAGAGTAACATGCCAACTATGAATAATCTTTTGGAGCAAGTGTACAGACTGCAGTGGTATGTACTGTATTTGTGTAATGTGCATTATTGGCTTTCTCTGATTGCAGATGTTACCCTTCACCGGTCAATATGTTCTTAGACACACTAAAGCTAGCACGCTTTCACAGACATAGCCTTTATCAGTGTGACCCGAGCACACAAATGCACACACTCATGCCAGGTCTTTCTCTCTCGCTCTATAAATGCATGACTTAGGGCCATGTTTTAAAAGGGAGATGGAGAGGGTGGAGAAAAGTAAAAGAGCAGCTGAAGTGAGCACCAATTTGCCTTCCAGCTTTTGAAGGGTTTTTAAGATGCTCAGCTTTCAGTCCATATAAGACATAAAGGAATGACCTCTTAAACCACTAACAAACACAAAAACTTTGAATGTCTGCTCAACCCCAGTGGTGTTACTAGAATGCCATCCTGGGTTTTGCATTTGGATTATGAAGTGGACATCTAAATATGAGAAGAAATTAAGGAAAATGTGTCCAATAAAACTAAATTTCCATTTGTAATTCAATCAAATACATTTTTGAAAAACAAGTTTGAAAAATGAGTGGGAAATTATGACAAAATAATGATTAGTTGATACAGGTAAGCTTTTTCCTTCGAATCCCACATTAATAAAACAAAAATGCAGCCATCAGTGGATGTGTATCTGGATTTTGCAATATCACTTCTGTTTTGCAATATCATTGGAATGAAGAATAGACCTGCTGATAAAAGCCGCACAGGACAGAACATTGCTTCTCTATAACAAGACAAACCACAGCAAACAATTATAATATTAAAGTCCCAGTGAAATCGAAGTAGCAACAACATTTTTTCTTTCAATTGGTGACATACAGGGCCCTCCACTAATATTGGCCCCCTTGGTAAATATGAGCAAAGGTGGCTGTGGAAATAAATCTGCATTGTTTATCCTTTTGATATTTTATTTAAAAAATTCACAAAATTCTAACCTTTCATTTAAGTAAAATAATTGAAAATGGGGGAGTGTTACGGTATGCTGGTGCAGAGATGAGGCAGATACGGATTTCCACAAACAATAGATGATCTTTAATAAACACAGGCAGAGTTCACCGAACATACACATTAACACAACAGAGAACGGACGAGGAGTGAAGGGAGTGAGTGCAATATAAAGGGAGTGCTAACAATAGAGTCCAGGTGCAGGTGATGAGTGATGATGAGGAACTGACGAGGGAAGTGAGTGCAGGTGTGGAGAACAGGAGGATTCTGGGAAATGGAGTCCAGGGAAACAAGGGATCTGTAACAGTACCTCCCCCTCCCGGTAGGCGCGTCCTCGCGCCGTAGATGTAACAACCGGGAGGGGGGCGGGCGCCCTGGAGACCTCAAACCGGAGCAGGGGAAGGAGTAAACTGGAGTGGAGGTCTCCAGGGCAGGTCCAAAAACCATGGCGGGTCAGGAGCCGTGGGCAGCCATGGGGGGTCAGGGGTTGAAGGCAGCCATGGCGGGTCAGGAGCCGTGGGCAGCCATGGCGGGTCAGGTGCAGCGGGCAGCCATGGCGGGTCAGGTGCAGCGGGCAGACATGCAGCGGGCATACATGGCGGGTCAGGTGCAGCGGGCAGCCATGGCGGGTCAGGTGCAGCGGGCAGCCATGGCGGGTCAGGAGCCGAAGCCTTTGAGGCGTTGAGCCCAGGCGTCGCTGAAGGACTGGCGGGTGATGGCGGAACCGAAGGCTCCGCCGACCGAAGCGCAGCCGGGGCTCCAGAAGGCCGCAGTTGAACACAGACGACAGACAACAAAGTGAACACTAGGGGGAGTGAGGAAGCCAACTGGAAGCGAGGGACGGAGGGACGGAGCGGAGACGGAGGAGTGCAGTCCAGAGGGGAAGGCAGGCTGACGAGGGACCAAGGTGTGAACGGGGGCAGGATGGAGACTTGTGAGGCTGGAGGACTGATGGGCAACGGTGGAGCAGAGGGAGGTTGGAGCCAGGGTGTAGGTAATCGCCCAGAGGTCCGAGGTGGAGATCTGGGCGAGGGGGCTTGAGGTGAAGGTTCAGTGCTGAGACATATGGACGGAGGCGGGAGAGGGAGGCAGGGAGGGGAAACAGTCTTTGGGCTGGAGGGTTCAGACACACAGTTCATAGGAGCAGTTGGTTCGGCGGCGGCTGGAGCGGCTGGCTCGGCGGCGGCGGCTGGAGCGGCTGGCTCGGCGGCGGCGGCTGGAGCTGAGGGCTCGTAGGCGGCGGCTGGAGCTGAGGGCTCGTAGGCGGCGGCTGGAGCTGAGGGCTCGTAGGCGGCGGCTGGAGCTGAGGGCTCGTAGGCGTCGGAGACTGGAGAACTTTGCTCGGCGGCGGAGACTGGAGAACTTTGCTCGGCGGCGGAGACTGGAGAACTTTGCTCGGCGGCGGAGACTGGAGAACTTTGCTCGGCGGCGGAGACTGGAGAACTTTGCTCGGCGGCGGAGACTGGAGAACTTTGCTCGGCGGCGGAGACTGGAGAACTTTGCTCGGCGGCGGAGACTGGAGAACTTTGCTCGGCGGCGGAGACTGGAGAACTTTGCTCGGCGGCGGAGACTGGAGAACTTTGCTCGGCGGCGGAGACTGGAGAACTTTGCTCGGCGGCGGAGACTGGAGAACTTTGCTCGGCGGCGGAGACTGGAGAACTTTGCTCGGCGGCGGAGACTGGAGAACTTTGCTCGGCGGCGGAGACTGGGGTTGAGGGCCATTTCATCCCCTCAAATACAATTAAAATCCCCACAGGCACTGGAGCTGGCTCTGTGGGGACTGGAGCTGGCTCTGGAGATACTGGAGCTGGCTCTGGAGATACTGGAGCGGGCTCTGGAGATACTGGAGCGGGCTCTGGAGATACTGGAGCGGGCTCTGGAGATACTGGAGCGGGCTCTGGAGATACTGGAGCGGGCTCTGGAGATACTGGAGCGGGCTCTGGAGATACTGGAGCGGGCTCTGGTGACACTGGAGCGGGCTCTGGAGACATTGGGGCCGCTTTCTTCCTCCTCCTCCGCTTACTGGGCCCAGTAGCGGAATATGGGTCCAGCCTGGGGCAGGCAGGGAGTTCGCTGGAGCGGTGTGCGGAGGAAGCCAGAGGTTGACTAACTGGCCCGGCCAACCGTGTTTCTGGATGGACCGGACGACAACACTGATCCTGAATCTCTTCTACCAAGAATTTGGAGCCATTCAACCACAAAATTAAATTGATAGTATCGCTTAAGGAGAAACAAAAAACAGGTTCATCAAAACGGATAGTGTCGTCATCCAATCCATCCAAAAACAGGGAGATCAACTGAGCGTCGGGCCAGTTAGACAAGTAAGCAAGCTCCACGAACTCCTCCACATACCTCTCCAGCGAACGTCCTACCTGCAGGAGCCCGATAATGCGTTCGCTGGCTGTTAGAAGAGTGAGAGGCGCTGGAGGAGCAGGAGCCAGGGAGCTGGTGGAAGTCTCCATTTTTTTTTTTGTGGAAAATCCAAAGTTTTTGGTCCGTTCTTCTGTTACGGTATGCTGGTGCAGAGATGAGGCAGATACGGATTTCCACAAACAATAGATGATCTTTAATAAACACAGGCAGAGTTCACCGAACATACACATTAACACAACAGAGAACGGACGAGGAGTGAAGGGAGTGAGTGCAATATAAAGGGAGTGCTAACAATAGAGTCCAGGTGCAGGTGATGAGTGATGATGAGGAACTGACGAGGGAAGTGAGTGCAGGTGTGGAGAACAGGAGGATTCTGGGAAATGGAGTCCAGGGAAACAAGGGATCTGTAACAGGGAGAAAGCTCATTATGAAATAAATGTTTTTCTCTAGTTCACGTTGGCCACAGTTATTGGCACCCAATTATTGCAACGCCCTTTTGCCAAGATAACATCTCTGAGCCTTCACCTATAATGCCTGATGAGTTTGGAGAATACCTGACAAGAGATCAGAGACCGTTCCTTCATACAGAATCGATTTCTAAAAAAAAGATTTCTAGCAGAAGCAGGTTTTGATATTTTTTTTTTTATCTGTTAGTATTTGCTAGAATCCATTATTCCATGAATCTGAACAAGATGTCCAGGACCTCCAGCAGAAAAATAGGCCCACAACATTAAAGGTCCAGCAGTATATTTAACAGTGGGCATGGGTTGCTTATTATCCATGTGTGCACCAAACCCATCTGGTGGGTTTGCTGCCAAAAAGCTCTTTTTTAGTTTCATCTGACCATAGAACCAGGTCACTTTTGAAGTTCCAGTCGTGTCTGACAACTGAATATGCTGGAGTTTATCTTTGGATGAGCGAGGAGGATTTTTCATGAAACCCTCCAGAACAACTTGTATTTTTAAACCTAGTAATTTTATAAAGTTTAATATTTAGTCAAAAAAATGGCTTATATATGCACAAATAAATGCTACTTTGCCGCCACCTGCTGGTTAAAATGGTAATTATTGTCTTTTTTATTTTGAAATAAGTGTTTTCTATCAAATGTTAAATTTTCTACATTTTTAAACTTTCAGTTTTACAATGGGGACAATCTCAGAAGGATGAACAAATAATGTTTGTGGTCATCAAATTAAAAATAACATTTGAAGTGCTGGGGGAAAAAAATGACTGTCCCAACATTAAACGGTCCCAATAGCTTTGTCTTTATTGCAATCAATAAAACTGGTTTATTGGCAAATTAGGTAAATGTGATAACTGCATTAGAATATGAATGCAACATTAAAAAGTCAACCTTTGATGGTTTTGTGTCGATGTACAGTGAGTACAGAATGAACAGCTAACAGTTCACCGGAATGCCCGAGCTGGCTTAATGACAACCAGGAAGTAACCGTGCATATATCTTATTATTGCCCTGATAGTGGAAAAGGTTATTTTCAATGCTTTAGCTATTTTCTTACAGACACTTTCTATTTTGTGCAGCTCAACAATCTTTTGCTGCACATCAGAACTATATTTTTTGGTTTTTCATTTTTGTGATGAATGATTAAGGGAATTTGGCCTTTGTGTTTCCTCATGTTTATACTCCTGTTAAACAGGAAGTCATGGCTGGACAATTTCATGCTCCTAGTCACCCTGGTGTGCTAAAAAATGTAAATATGAATGGGAATATACTTCAGAGACATTTTACTCATAAGAATTTCTAGGGGTGCCAATAATTGTGGCCAACATGTACTGGAGAAAAACATTTATGTCATAATGTGAGTTTTCCCCCACTTTCAATTGTTTTACTTCAATAAAAGGTTAGAATTTTGTGAATTTTTTGAATGAAAGATCAAAAGGATAAACAATGCAGATTTATTTTCACAGCTGCCTTTGCTCATATTTACTAAGGGTGCCAATATTAGTGGAGGGCACTGTACATCCGGGTGGATGGACTATAGAAAAAGAAGAAAAAAAAATTTGTTGGGCTGGGGCTTCAAATTCCAGTGCTGACATTTCCACTCTAACAAAATGAAAAATCTTCCTGCAAGTTTTTACCTATTTTCAAGAAAAGATGCTTGAATATGTTTACCACAATGCACAACTCAGCTGCAGGTGCATAAGCGAAAATGAAAATAACTTAAAATAGAACTTTCAAAATAGAAGACAAAGTAAGAAATAAAAATTGTAGGCCTATTAAAAAATTGAATTCAAGAAAAATAATGAAATATATTAAAAAGTAATTAAATTTAATTAAAAAAATAATAATTCAAAAGCAATAGGTATGCAAATTACCTTGGAAACTTTAAAAGCAGTCTTACACAGACAATAATTAATTACTTAAGTTAGTATTTTATTTTTGTCTGATTTTCTGTTGGGTGGGTAATGCACTCAATTGCCCAATTATATTCTCACCTCTGTCCATCCCTGTCATTCCATCTTCTGTCTGTATGTCTGCAAGAACCAAAATTACCTCATTGTTTTGTGTTTCAGCTTTGCTCATTTCATATAAGAATGTTACAACTCATATGTGTGAGCTTTAAAAAGGTGTTTGAGTGTGTGTGTGTGTGTGTGTGTGTGTGTGTGTGTGTATGTATGTGTGTAAGAGAGCGAGTTTGTTAACAGAGGTGTATTGAATTGCAGCTGTCAGAATAAACAGTCAAATTATCTCAAAACATTTAATAGACCTTTACTCCTCTCTTTTCCTCTTCTGTTTAATGCAAAATATAAACTATGGACAGATATTGCTAAATATTGTTATATTCTCTCACTCTCTCACTCTCTCTCTCTGAGTGTGTGATCTATTAAGATAGTCAGACAGGGGTTGACAGATACACAAAGGCTTCTGCAGTTCTATTGTGGTGGCAGCCTCACCATACAGTACGATCATTGTGTATGGCCTGCGGGTGGACTGTGTGTGTGTGTGTGTGTGTGTGTGTGATCATGGGACTTACACACTGCTCTGTGATGAATTACTCAGAGTGAGCAGATTATGCCAGTATGACATTGATACATTGAGACATCCAGTGAGATTTTATTGCATTCAAAATGTGTGTGTGCCTGTGTGTGAGCGGGTAGATGTATAAGGATTTTTGAGGGTGTAGAGTCACTTGTTATCACACGGGTGAATAATGACATCAAACTGCTCTCCAGACGCACACATACACACACACACATTGTATGGTACACACTGTATTGTAAAACAGATGTTTTATTACTTTCAGCAAAAAGAAAAAAATCACATAGAGAAAAAAAACTGTGTTTGCATCTGTGTGTCTGTTTGCTTATATAGATGCATTATAGGCCACATGCAAGTATGTGTGAATGTTTGTGTGTTTTGGTTGGAGTGTATATTGAGTTCCTGTCTTTGTGCTTTCTTGCTGTCATGGAAACATGTTTTCGGGGAGTACGGTGGTCCATAGGAATCAAATGAGGCGTGAATAATTTATCTCTTAATGACTTCATTCACATCAATAGCATTGACTCTAATAAACCTCCTGCCATGACTGAAGTGTGTGTGTGTGTGTGTGTGTGTGTGTGTGTGTGTGTGTGTGTGTTCCTACATGTGGCACTGCTGAAAGTAAACACACTTACGTGCAAGTTTTAATGGTTTTAAAGTTAACTGTTGTGAACTCTGGGATTTTCCATTGATGCAAGTTAGTGTGCTTGTGTGAATGTGTATTTCATGCATATTTGTTTGCACTGGTACATTCCTCTTTTGAAATTGTATGAATTATGGAGTGGAACATGATTCAAAGACAATCAAACAGACACACTTGTGTAGTTCATGGTAATTTGATCCCACAGTCTACAGGTTTCTCTGTTGGAATTTGTTATTATAATTTAAAATGTCTGACATGCATCTTACGTGTTTTTCTGTACATGCTCAGATTTGTTTTTCCATAACAGTGCCAGCATTTACCATGTTTTTTAGGGATGTGTACAATAGAAATACCACATTTATCAAAGTATGGTATTCTTTGGCATAAATACCATGCTACCTAAATATTGTTATCATTCAGCACCATGATATATAGCAAATTGGCATGTGAGTACATTATTACATTTACCAAAATGCATTTGAGTTGAGTTTGCTGCAAGAGTTTTTGTCTTTCTGAATCTCATATTCAGTTGTGTTTTCACATAACAATGCCAGCATTTACCATGATCTTTAGGGATATATACCAGTGAAATACCATTTTACCATGGTAATACAATTATATAGTCGTACCATGGTGTTCTATAAAGTATGATATTCTTTGGCATTAGTTCTATGATACCTGAATAAGGTAATCAAATTAGCATGTTTATTACATTAATGTTACATTGTAATTACATTGTAATATGTTTCTTAAAGTGCACAGTTTGATGCTTACTGCAAGAGTTTTTGACTTTGACGCAGTTTGCATCTCTACATTTTATTTGTATGTTTACTTTGGCCCTGATACTTACATACGTAACCTCCTACGTGTGTGTACGAGCATCTGAAATTGCAATAAGAAAATCCCATGACAAGAATTTCAACCACAAAGCAGGCAGGAAAAATGAGCATCAGTGAAAGAAAGCATTTTTCAAAAATATAAAACACTGCGAACTGTACTAAAGTCATTGAATACATTCAAATGAGGCAGTAAATCAGTGTCTTTACGATCCCCCGAAGTGTCTATATGCGGTTTAGACATGAGGAATACTGCGCGGGACGGCAGAACTCTTCTGTGATGCTTTATGGCTTGGTCAGGCGTTAACAGAACCTTCCATTAGCCTTCAAACAAAATCTCCCTTCAACCATGATTATTTGTTCCTGAACTTGTATGAGAGTGGAATTATGGGAAAGGTCACACAGAGAGAGGGAGATGATAATGTTGACTGTGTTTCATATGTAATGTAATCAGATATGTAAAGCTGACATCTTAACAGCTGCTCTGGGCTGAGTTTTATTGATTGGTTCATGGTGGTTTAGACCGAGGGAAACTTCTGGTAAGGCTGACTCGCAACCTGCTATTACAAATGCGAGGCGCACACGCACCCGTGCAAACACACACACAAACTGCGGTGATCGTTAAGCAGTAAATTATAGAAGGAAATCCTCGACGGCTGTATGTAATTCCCACTGGCAGATTGAGTGTGACTGGAAAACCACACCGTCTCCCTTCTCTCTTGCTGTTCTCTATGAGATTTTCAATCTGCATTTTGTAATTGTAGATTACCCAGAATCTGAAGTTGGTCTCATCTACTTACTCAACGTGTGTGTTTGAAAAACCGAACCTTAAAGCTCCAAAATCAACAGCTCTGACAGACACATCCTTAAAGTGACCTGCTGAAGAAATGTGGGCTTAGCTCTGTGTGTGTGTGTGTGTGTTTGAGTGAGTGTGGAAAGGACAGATGGACTCAAGCAGCTGTGTGTGTAGCCATTGGTCGTGACTGAAGTTTGCGGGTGTGTGAAAGACAACATTGAGGCCTCGTCTGTATTTGAACAGGAATATTTCAGTTTGACTCACCCCCACACACATATACTGTCTGCTGGAATCGACGGCAAATAGCTACGAGACTCAAAACATCTTGAAAAGATTTAGAAAGAGAGAGAGAGAGAGAGAGAGAGAGAGAGAGTGAAAGAGGGGGAAGAGAGGGGAAATAGAGTTACTATCTCCTGTCTTTCATCTTCAAGTGTTTCTTTGTCTCAATTGTTTCGATCTGTGTGTCTTAAAGAGAGAGAAAGAGCAACAGATAGACCGACAGAGACAGAAAGAGAACGAGTCAGAGAGAATGGTACGCAGGGAGACACAGACAGAGAGAAAACAAGTGGTTGTGGGAAAGTTGGTGGTTGTCTGTGTGCACCCACACTGGCACAATCAAATCCTGCTCACTCACGTAAACACACACACTAAAGTCTGACTGACTTTTTGACCCTGAACTCAGTGTCATCCTGGATGCACAATATTTCCATGTTTATTCAACAACAATAATACTGTAAGGATTTTAAAGCAGTTTTTATTTGCCTTAAAGATTGTTAGTAGAGAGCATAATACATTAAAGGATTAGTTCACTTTCAAATGAAAATTGCCCCAAGCTTTACTCACCCTCAGGCCATCCTAGGTGTATATGACTTTCTTCTTTCTGGTGAACACAATCAGAGAAATATTAATAAATATCCTGACGCATCCAAGCTTTATAATGGCAGTAAGCGTTACCAAATGTGTATGAGCTGAAGAAAGTGCCTCCATCCACATCCATCCATCATAAACATATTCCACACGGCTCCGGGGGGTTAATAAAGGCCTTCTAAAGTGAAGCGATGCGTTTGTGTAAAAAAAAAAAATCCATATTTAACAAAATATCTAGCTTCCACCAGACCGCCTTCCAAATTCAAGTTACGAAAAAAAGGGTAAACTAGCATCACGTCAGTTACACTTTTTCCGTAAGTAGAATAGGGAAGGTGTAGGACATAGTGAAAGCTTTTTGAACTGCGAGAGTTTTTACACTTTCTTCCTAAGTAGAATATGGAAGGCGGTCTGGCAGAAGCTAGATATTTTACTTCATAACTTTTTTTGATATATATATATATTTTTATACAAACGCATCACTTCGCTTCAGAAGGCCTTTATTAACCCCCGGAACCGTGTGGACAGAGGTGTCAAGTAACGAAGTACAAATACTTTGTTACCTTACTTAAGTAGAAATTTCGGGTATCTATACTTTACTTCTACTCCTTACATTTTCACTCAATTACCTGTACTTTCTACTCCTTACATTTTAAAAATAGCCTTGTTACTCCTATTTCATTTTGGCTTGATTTCATTCCGGCTTCAGAAAAAAAAAAAAAAAACCTATCCAGATAAATCGCGCCATCCGGATAGAGTGAATTTGATTGTGGTTGGATGAGAAGTATAAACATATACCATTCTGACACCCTATTGGTTTGTACGTGATCCATCGCACCTGCACATGACACCAATCTAGAGGTGTTCGATTCCAGGTTTTTTGGCGTCGACTCCAACTCCCGACTCCCACTGTAGGAGTCGATGGAATCGACTCCTCGACTCCATTTACTGTACATTAAAACAGGGTCGTAAATAAGCCAAGATGGCAGTCCTTGCACACTTAATTTATTTTTCCCCGACACAAAGCCTTAAAATCTCTTCATCAAAACCATACACGTTTAGCGAGACTGTCCAAATTAGTCCAATTTAGAGATGATGAGTAGCCTGACAATGATGCTTATTGCAGATACCTAATTTTACTGAGAGAAAAGTCAAGAAAAACATCTGTGGTCGAATATTATGTCTGAATTAAATAAATGAGAAAGCAGGGATTCTTTAATTAATTCATCTCAATATAATTGTCGGGGGATGACGCAAAACACACATGATCATTGTCTTAAAAGTGCTTGGACATTAGAGTTAAAGATGCTAAAATTAATACAATGCATAAAAAATGCATACAATGTAGGCTACACTTATTAATGTGTTTATTGGTGATGTGAGTTTTTTTTTATTATTTTTATGTATGGTTAGTTTAATGAACACGGTTAACTATGGAAAATCCAATCTATATTGCAATAATATAAGCTACCATCAATACTAAAGCTGACACAGAGGTATATATAATTACAAACTAAAGTCACTATGACTGTTATCTATTTCTAAAGTAAGCTACAAACATGTATGTGACAAAGTTTCTGTGACAGCTCTCTGACACGATTCGTCAGTGTCTGAATTCCTCGCTTCATTTCATTCACTCCTTGCTTAGTGCACTTAACCAGACATTACGCACTTAACTGCCATGCATTATGTAGGCTATGGATTCGAGAATCAGTAAACAAGTGAGCGATTCCAGACAGAGCAACAGAGTCGACACAGAGTCGATTCCTGTGCTGGAGTCGACCCCGACTCTGGGGCTATTCAGAGTTCGAGGAATCGACTCTTTTGGAGTCGACTCCCCATCACTACAGTAGGGTGAAAACAGACTCCGACCAACGCCAACAGGGTTATCACACCTATCCAACAAACTCCAGCAGACGATTTTTTTGGCATTTGTCGGTGCGGTATGAACTGAAATAGCTGAAAACTACCCAACCGGCGGGTTGGCGGGTGTTAATGTCAAGCCCTGATTGTTACTAAGCCTGCCCTGGGTACACCAAAACTACCTGCAATTTTTCTTGTCCGTTGCCCTCACAGATTCCTGCAGTTAAGCTTGGATGTACATTTACATTCCAATAAAGGTCATTGATGACATGCCTCTAAAGTTTGACTTTTTGCACCATTACAATACTTATAGGCAACTAGTCATCATATCTTCCACTCCACTAAACACGTTAATGCTCAGTAGTACACATATATGGTGCTTTAATGTATTTGCATTGTACTAAAATGCATTCATTTTCAATGGGCATATATGCGGCTGAAACGGGTAGCCTAGTGCATCCCAAATTTTTCAACATTAATATTTTAATATAACATTATAATCATTGTGGCATTTAGAAAAATGTTTTTTGAGGAGGTGGGGTAGTGCACAATAGGCCCCTGTGGCGCAGCCTAAGCTTTTGTCCTTAATGGCATTTTTTCCCCCTACATTACTTTAACTTTTATACTTTAAGTAGTTTTGAAACCAGTACTTTTACACTTTTATTTGAGTAAAAAGCTTGAGTTGATACTTCAACTTCTACAGAAGTATTTTTAAACCCTAGTATCTATACTTCTACTTGAGTAATGAATGTGAATACTTTTGACACCAGTCTGGTGGAATATGTTAAGACACTTTCTTCAGCTCATACTCCTTTGGTAACGCTTACTGCCATTATAAAGCTCGGATGCATCAGGGTATTTATTAATATTTCTTCCATTGTGTTCATCAGAAAAAAGAAAGTCATATACATCTAGGATGGCTTGAGGGTGAGTAAAACTTATGATCATTTTAATTTGAACGTGAATTAATCCTTTAATGCTAATAATAATGATTTATATAATACTACTACTAATAATAAAAAACAACCAGTGATTAGATATCATTCTTCTATTTATGCATTTAATGAATCAGCATGGAATTGCCTTGATTGTTTCGATTTTTAATTTACTTCTTGGATGTGCTTGCCTGTAATAGTTGTTCAAACCATCCAATTTTCAAATTTATACACAATATAACTCACAGAAAACACTAAATTAATAAAGCAGTGTTTCCATTCCATTTGTTGAAGAGCCTAAAATCGTCACTTTCGGTAAAGGAAATTAAGTTATTGCAACTGGGAAAGTGCCTGTGGCTCATATAATCAATGTAATAAATTACAGTTTAGAGCATACAGACAAAATGCTGTGACAGTTTATTTGGCAATCAGTGGTAGATGCTTTATGTTTGGGTGCAAGTGTGTGAGAAAGTTCTGGGAAGTAAGAGTGACCAGTCATTTTGATATGCGACTTTGGCATTTCAGAATGACCAGAGCAACATGTTTTCTTTCTTTCTTTCTTTTTTAACTATTATCCAGCATTTTATATGCAATATCTCATTGATAACTCTCTTTTTATTTCGGGAAACTGATTCCATGACATGCCCATTTACCATTATATTGAATATATAATCTGGGTTTTCTTTCCAAACTTATTTAAGTATAAGTATAATCTTTATTTCTTTGACTACAACTTTGAGTGCCCACCTCACCAATATTTCAGTCTGCATTTGTGTGTGTGTGTAAAAGAAAAGGAGGGCAGTCTGTGCCCTCAGAGCCAGGCTTACAAGACGAGTGCTGAATGCCTCCAGTTCATAAACACCTCACTAATGAGCCTCTCAGGGGAAAGCAAATGATCAGTGCTCATTTCTTCACAGATCCCTCTAACATCTGCTAATGTGTGTGTGCGCATGACATTTTCATGGATGACAGGTGGTCTCCCCAGCACCACTGGATGTAAAGAGAGAGAAAGTGCGAACCACACATTCACGCTCACAGAGTACTAATCCATTTTCAGTGTTTCTATCGATGCATCTCAGCTGTTAGTAGAGCCAAATTCTATGTAGTAAGAGGAACAAGAGTTCACTTAGTGACAAATTATATTAAAGTTGAGATTAAATGGAAGTTTAACAGCAACAGATCCTTTCTTCCATATTGTGACGTATGAATGTAACAGACTTTCAAAAAAGAAAATGTTCTATCCATCAGTTGTTGATTGGATTTTAAAAAAGTGTGTATGTAGCACTGCAAAATTAATGTGAACTTGCAGTCAGTTGTGGAGTGGTGGGGTGAAATCTGGAATACCAGTTTTGACATTTTGATTAAACATTGTGAGATAAATTTTTTTTATATATATATTTTTACTAGTGGGTGCAGGACACTATAGTTCATTAATGGAACTGAGAATAGCAAAATAAAGTAAACTGTGACATATTATACCCAAAAATTCTTCTTACAGTAAAACTGATAAAAATTTGGAACCAAAAATTATTCAGACACTTTGACCTGACAGTGTTTTGCTTAAGTGTTATCTGACATAATAAGATTTTTCTTTTTCTGACACAGTTTAACTCTGAGATCTTGTCATATTTTATCACCATTTTTTTAAACTATAGTGAAAAAACTGTATTAATGAATGAAATGTTCAAGGTTTCTGAATAAATTTTAGTTTGACTGTATCAAACATGCATTTACAAAATAAATATGGTAAATTTTCTTTTCATTTTAACTTCAAATTTGTCATTATATTTACTCAAAATTGAATGAAATAAAAAAATTGAATGAAAAATTTTATAATAAACATTTTAAAATGTAAAATGTTCAATATTTATTTACATTTATTTTGGTAGATTTGCAACTTATGCAAGGAAAATGCCAAACAGGAAGCCAATAATTTTAAAATGGTCAAAAATCTGCCGAGTAATCAGTGCCTACTATGTGTATTATGTAACTAAAGTGAACCTGATAAGGAATGTAAAAAAACAAAACAAACAAGCAAACAAAAAAACAAGAATGTGAAAGAAAGAAAAATAAAAGACTTGACAAATGGTGTAGAAATGCAGAATTCTTCAACTTGGTGTCGTACCGGCCAGACGCCCATTGGCAATCGATTGAGAGACTCATATCTGGGACAGTTTCACCCTGGCTTAAACTAAAAATCTTTACACATGTCGCCAGAGTGAAATAAATGTTTCTGATGCTGTCCAAGCAAATCCAAACACTTCCAGCTCTGATGTTTGTATGCTTATCGTGTCTTTTAGTGAGATAGCGTTGTTTCTTGTTTGTCGTACTGGCGGTAATGATATGTTTGCTATCAAAGGCTCAAAGATGTGATAGCATCTCCGTCTGTTTCTCTTTCCTCTCATTCCCCCCTATCAGTTCACTCTTCCCTCTCTTTCCTTCCATCTCTTCCTCTCTGTATTTCTCAAGCACTATGTGGCAAGGTACATTCATTTTTGTAGAAGTTCTAGGTTTATTCCAGCACAAACTACAAAATTCATCATTTTTTAAAGTGTTGTTTTGCTCATCCACAGTGCAAAGAAAAAAATGCAAGTGTCCATATAAAGCAGCAACAAAAGACCAAGCAGAGTGCTTTGCCAATTGGTTACTTAAAGTCTCGGGGCCCAGGACAAAATGTTAATCGGTGGGCCCCCTCTTCCAATAAGAAGGCTATAGCATAGTGCACTTTAGTGGGCCCCCCTCGTCACGGGGCTCGGGACAACATTCTCGGTAGCCCATCCCCCAACTATGGCCCTGGTTTGCTTTGGACGGAACTTAATAGTTGTCCTACTATGGCTTGAGTCCACTTACTGGCCTTTCAAAGAGTCAGTTACCCTTCTATAATTTTAATTATGTCATTTTTTATTATTATTTAATTATTTTATTAAATATGAATATATTACTGAGTCATTTACATCTGTAATATCTTTACAAGGTTAGTGGACATAAGTAAACCTAAACAAAAACACTTTGTGTTTTGTGTCTGTGCATGGTTGTCCGTGCTGGTAAGATTGCACTGCCCCCTAGTGGATGAAGATGTAATGCATCACTGCAGATACATCCAGACAAATGTGTGCGTTTGAGTGAATATTTTTGATATTATAAATACCTGTCTGTCTCCCTGGCAGTTTCATTTAAATCCTGCTGCTCTGTGATTGGTGCTGTCATGTGCCAGTCATGGAAATGACAGGCATCTAGATGAATAGAGCCCTCAACAGACAGACTGGCCTGACCTCGGCACACACACATAGAGTTGATCTCTTACGGTCAGTGTCTAGTTTTTGGAGACTGAGTGTCTGTCTCCTATTATGATTGACGACTGAGGAATTTGACTGACAGGTCTGGCTAGCTGAACTAGCTATTCACAGTCTGTAAGGGTCCCATGCTGTGTGTGTATGTGTGTGCGGGTGTTCGTCTATAAATGAGAGAGTTGTCTTTGAGGGTCTGCTTTGCGTGAGGGAAGACACTTCATTAAAGTCACCCCCTACAGAAATGCACAGACAGGAACCCGCACGCATGCATGGGTGCAAAGGTCAACCTTTGAGAACCCCCTTGAATGTTGAATCATGTGACCAGGGCTTAAAATCTGATCACGTGACCTCCTAAAAAAATCAAGTGTTTCGGTTGCGGCTATTATGATAATTGATATTCATTGAAATGAATGGTCATAATTAGTGCAGGTGGGCTCTTCATAACTCATTATGTTCATTCTCACTGTGTGAAAACAGAGAGAGAGAGAGAGAGTAAATCATTGATTAGATTAGTTTAACTTCTCTCAGTGTTTTGTGTTATATGAGGTATTTTTTCCCCTCAGCAGGAGAAAAGAAAGAGTGAAAGTGACAGAAAACGAAGGACAGAGAGCAGGAATAAAGCAAGGATTAAGCTTCTGTTAGTTTTTGTTCATTTATTGAAAAGAGGAAGAGAGCGAGTGAAGCACTTCCTCTGAAGGTGTTCAGGGGTCATCATTCAACCCTCTTACTCTCTCTTTTATTCTCTGTTTCTTTCTTAGCTCTCGATTCCCTGGGTGTTCCACTCTATGCTGCCACTGATGTTGTATGTGTGTGTGTGTGTGTGTGTGTGTGAGCCCTCACTAGTTGTCTAGCCCACCTCCCACCATGTCTTTGTGTGTGTGTGTGTGGTGCTTTATTTCAATGTTAGTCGCCCTGTTAAACTGGGAACAGGTTTTTTAATTGTTTGGTTTCAATGGTTTGATTGTCTGTGCCTGAATTCATCTCGCTCTCATCTGGGTGACAGCTGGAATGTTTGTGCTGTAATCCAGAAGTACGTTTGATCTCATAAATGCGCACGCAGAACGGTGTCGGTGTCCTGTACAGATGCATATGAACCTGATTAAAGACGATTCCCATTCAGTTCACGCTCAGGTCATGTCAGGATGACATTTTTAACGAGCACTGAAGACTTAACCAGGCTGTTTAAATGTCTGCTCTGATGCCTGAGGAACCTGGGACTTCAGTTAGAAATGTTTGTTTAGTCTCATCAAAACTGTTTGCGTGAGAGTTTGGTGTGTATGCGTTTTTCGTTGCATTTCTTCTTGCAGATATTAAATTTGAAAAGGTAGTTTTTAATTCTGTTCTCATTCTGTTTTTGCTTTCCTTCCTACTTTCTTTTTCTTTTGTTGTCTTTTTTTCTTTCTCCCACTGACAGTGCCTGCATATGTCAATGAATGTTCAATACTATGTGTGTGGTTGTGTTCTTTTTTGTGTCATATTTGAACACAAGGCTATTAGTTATGTGTAGGTTCCACACTGGAGGATTTTGCTAAAGTGATCAATTATATAGTTCCTTCATTTTTATCTTCTACACTGTCTCTTTGTCATCTTTTTTATATTGACCATATTTATCTAAAGCTGCCGTTTGGGACACATTTTAGTAGTCATAAAGAGTTAATTTTGCATAATGAAATCATCAGTCTTTCTGTCAGTTTTAGACATTTTGTCCTTGTTTACTCACCCTCATGACATTCTAAACCTGTATGATTTTCTTTCCTCTGTGGAACACAAAAGAGGATATCATTTTGAAAATATGTTCTGGTGGCTCTATTCCATGTAGTTATATGAACTGAAGCCACCTAGCTTCAAAAAGAATATGAAAGCACCCATACAACTTGGACGCTATATTCCAAGTCTTCGGAAACCACACGAAACGAATAGTCATTATTCACTGGAACTCTTGACATCTGTCTCAGCTCTCGGTGATGTTTTGGCAATGTTGTAGCAATATCTAATTTATAAACAAAACATTATTTTAATCTTTTCTATTTATCTTAGGCAGAGGGAAAGAGCCCACTATACTGTAGGTGTCCTGGCATTTTCAAGGGGCCAAATAATCGTCACAAATATTTACATTTTGTTATATATTAACATGATCTTCATTAAAATCCTAAAAACACTAAAAATGTACAACAACATTAAACTGAAATCAACATTTTGAGTTACTTATTTATAATATATTTGTATTACAACAAAGGTACCAGGTGTACATATTAGCTTAGATAGGAAGGCCTTTTGAATATTGTTTTGGACAGAGGGGGGTTCTTGGAGTCAAAAAGGTTAAGAACCACTGAATTAATCTGTATTTACGATTTTTGATTCAGTTTTATGATTTTTTAGCTTTTTAGCAGTTTTAGCTTCATGATTCAGTCACAACTCTTACTGATCTTGTTCTCGCTAACCAGCTCACTGGAGGAGATTATCAACTTCAATCATGGCTCCAGAAGACTTTAAGTGTAGTCATATGAACCATTTTTATGACACTCTAATGGTCTTATTTGCTGATTGAAAGCTCCAGCTCCCATTTACTATATTGTTATGGCATGCATTTCTTCTTTTGTGTTCCAATGATTATTAATGTTCTCTTTCTCTGTTTTACAGTGACCTGAGTGAAAATCAAATCCAGGGGATTCCCAGAAAAGCATTCAGAGGAGCTACTGAGATCAAAAACCTGTGAGTCTTCTGTATCTATGTGTGAAATAGAGAGAGCGAGAACGCTTTGAATTAATGATTGTGTGCTTTAATGAGATGCCCAGGCAAACTGACCATCGCACACACACACACACACACACACACACACACACACACACACAGAGATGGGAGGAGTGGGCAGTGCAGGTATACAATAGTAGAGGAGAGCACAGTAGACAGAGTGAGGAGGCTGGAAAGTCAAGAACAATAATGTGGGAAGAAAGAGAGAAAGACTGTGACAACAAAATGAGTGAGAGAAAAGAAAGACAGATTGAGGAACAGGAGAGTGAAAGATGTATGTGGTTTATTAGTAAGGAACAGTAGTGTTTCTGAGAGCATTTTACTCTATTGTCATAATCATTGAACACCAAACAGAAGAATCGACAACATCATCTTCAAACATTTTCTCTCTGTCTTTTTCCTCTCTCAGGCAGCTGGACTATAATCAGATTTCCTGCATCGAAGATGGAGCGTTCAGAGCTCTGCGGGACCTAGAAGTACTGTAAGTGCACTGCGTGTGTGTGAACTTGTGTGATTGTGTTCTGTTGAATTAAAGCCACTGCAGAGATCTTTTCAGATATCGAGGTCTCATTAAGACTTGAATCAAAGCTGGGCAAAACCGGTTTTGGGACTGTTTTTAAAAACTTTGATTTAGTGTATATTCATGTTAAATTGGTATGGATTTCTCTGTATGTAGACTGCATGCTGTCAGATCATGCCTGCAGGGTGTTTAATAATTGTGTAAAACGTGTATCTGCTTTTTAAAGTGGGATTAGTGGAATAATCCTGTTATAGAAAATGGAATCAAGACAGATAAACAGGATTGTGTCAGATTATTTTACAAGGATTATTTTGATGCTTTGTGAGAAATGGACAGATGAGGTTTTAGGAGCAGAAATAGCAAGTATTAGATAACAGATGTAAATATATGTGCATAACCACACACATGCATGGAGGCATACAGATATACTGCAAAGAAATTTTAAATCAACATTATAATTTTTGGGTGTGCGTATGTGTGTTGGGTAGGATTTAGAATATAGAATAAGACATTAATATGTGCTTAATAAGTACTAATAAATAGCCAATATTCTAGTAATATGCATGCTAATAAGCTACTAGTTAAAAGACCCTAAAATAAATTGTTACCCTTTTTTTATACGGTGAAAGTAGAAGGGGACCAGGGACAGCTGTGGTCACCATTCACTTTCATTGTTTAGAGCTGCTTGGAAATTCTGCTTCTACACAAGCTAAAAGGTCATATGGATTTGTATGTGTTTGTTATCTAAATAGGTCCATAAAATGATTATCATCTTTCTCTGACTTTGTTTCACAGCACACTGAACAACAACAATATCTCTCGTTTGTCAGTGGCTAGTTTTAACCACATGCCCAAGCTCAGAACATTGTGAGTATGTGAGACACACACACACACATCCACACACACATCCACACACTCAAACTGCTTTAAACCAGTTCTTCAGACTGTCGTTAGCATGTTATCCAGCACTTATCATGCTGGCCCTTAATAAGTGTGATTATGGGGTAATAAGGTGTAATAACTGCATTAATATGTATGTTTCATTAGCATACATTTTGTAGATTGGAGCCCTTTGTGTGTGATCATGATTTAATCCCATTTACGTGATGAGCTAAAGTAGCTAATTGCTATATCAGTATTCTGGTCCTTGTTAGCTAAACATCAGCAATAGATGATGGAAAGAAAGCCTGTGAACGATAAGATGAGAAGGACAATGAAGGCCGTGAAACATACTTGGCTAGTGTGAAACGTCAGTCACTGCGACTGTTTATTTTTTTTAGATAGCAGTTAGTAAATTAGTAAATTGTCTTAACATACAGTGTTGTTTGTTACTGTAAATCTGAAATAAAATAAAATATAAATATGAGATGGAAAAACTTAAATGAAAAATTAGAAATATTACATTTGTGACTAACTGAAATATAATAGATTTAATTTGAAGTACTAAAATTACTAAACTAAAACTGAAATAAAAATTCATTAAAGCTAAATAGAAATATATAAAAAACAAAAACAAATGACAATTACAAAAGCATGTCTACTTACTAAACTAAAATATAAAAATGACAGTTAATTCAAAATATTAATAATCATTTTAATAGTATATAAATAATACTAAATTAACACTGTTACACATTCAATGGAAAAAAGAATAGTTCAATAGATAATAGGAGTTTAATAGTTTTTTTAATGGTAAATGTGTAAAAGAATTCCCAATTCAAGTAAAATTCCCAAATTGTTTGATGAAAAATAAAGTTGAACATGAAAAGTTCGATGAAAAGTATAGTTGAAAATCATGTAGCAATTCAGTGTCAAGTTGACCTTTTTTTTGCAGATTTTATTATATTAATTATATTTAATTATTTATATCTAAATATTATTAAGTTATCATGTTGATAACATAACATTAGAGCACAATACCTGGTGAAACTTGAAATGGTCCAGTCTTCTGCTGTATTTCAGTGGAACAAAGTGATTTTCGTCATTCTCAGTCTCGACCCAAACTATTCAAAAACCTTTTCAAGGCCCATTGGGAAGGAAAGAATTCTGGAGAGAGATATAACAAGAACAGTCCATTTCAGTGCTTCTCTAGCTCAGTTCAGTGTGAAGTTGGTCACTGATAAGTGATGATTTCTGCAAAATATTCCACAAAATAAACACTATATCCTCTTCTGTCTCAACACATCCTCTACTGACGTCATGTCATGTTAAAACAGGTAATTGGCTTATTGCCTCAGGTTTATACAGTCATTTACAACTAAATATGGTTTGAGTTTGTTTGTAACATTAATCTTGTAAAGGGAAGGACTCCTAAAGGTGCTGACCGCAGAGAAACACCAGAGTTTGCACGTTGTTTGTACAAGACTGTAATTAATGAACATGAAACTGTTTGATGCAAAGTCGATAACACTAACACACGCTCTCTCACACACATGCACTCAGGTTTTATCGATACATCAGCTTAGACTTCCAGCGGACCTTCTAATGACTCTTTCTCTCGCACTCTCCATCTCTCTAGTCGTCTGCACTCTAATAATCTGCTATGTGATTGCCATGTGGCCTGGCTCTCTGATTGGCTGAGACAGAGGCCTCGCCTTGGCCTCTACACACAGTGTATGGCCCCACCCTCCCTAAGGGGCCACAACATCGCTGAGGTTCAGAAGAAAGAGTTTATGTGTACAGGTGAGTTTGTGTTATTTTATTTGTGAGGCTGGTTTATAGGAGATAAGGGCTTGTGAGAATAAGAGAATACATATATTTGCTCTTTTATTGTGTCAAAGCTTTCATATTCTGTCTGTTTTCCGACTGTTCTCTTTCTTTGCTCATGCTTTCAAGACTTCAGTGAAGGCAAGTTATTTGTGCTGAAATAACACGATTATTAAAAAAATAATAATTAAAAAAATAATAATAACAAAATAATTTTCTTTGCATCATATTGAATTTGGTTGCAATATGCAGTCAACAACTTTTTTGTTCAAGAAAAATTTTAATTTAATTCATCCTTCCTTTGAGTAGCACATACCCCTTCATCCCCATCATCACTCTGAATGTGTGTTTTAGGGCCCCAGTCACACTCGTCCTGTAGTGTGCTGCAGTGTCCTGAGCTGTGCACCTGCAGTAATAACGTAGTGGACTGCCGGGGGAAAGGACTGACTGAAATACCTACCAACCTGCCAGAAACCATCACTGAGATGTGAGTGAGGATCTCACACATACACACACACACACACACCTAAAAACCGTATTTTCTATCACCTTATACCAACCCTACACCTAAACCTACCCATCACAGGAAACTGCACATTTTTACTTTCTCACAAAAACTCATTCTGTATGATTTAGAAGCCTTTTGAAAAATGGGGACATGGGTAATGTTCTCATAAGTCACCCTCTCCTTGTAATACCTATGTCATACCCATGTCATTATACAAATTTGTGTCCTGATATGTCACAAAAACACACGCATGCACACATTTTGTGAGATTATTTAATCACTTTATGGACCATTTTCCTTTTGAGGGTATTCACAAGGAATGTGTTATTGGTACGTAAAAAGCGCATATCAATGCCTTATTCTGCATGACCATACATCCCTTAACAATTTAAGTCTGAAGTGTACACACCACCACACCACATTTAAGTCTGGGTGTATACACCACCTCCGGCGAAAAAAAAAAAAAAAAAATAATCAAATTACTAAGCAACCACTGACAAGAATAACACAAAATAGGTAACTCAGCTTTTTGACTCTTAACTATTCATATAACGTATCTTATTTTTCAAAACTACTGCATTGATCAACAAAAACATAGGTGTAATTTGAAAGGTTAGAGTCAGAACTTTACAATGAATGTAGCCAATTTGATTAACTCCTAAGTAGTGCTGAGTTATTTGCTGATAAATAACAATAAAAAAATCATAATTTATGAAATACTTTTTTGTATTACAGTATGTACTTCAATGTGTCAAAAACATACAGCTCAGATAGTCATGTGTCATATGTCACTAACAGGTCTCAGGGAGTAAAATACAAGCATAAGCAAGCAAACTCAAGCGAGTTTTTGTACATGTAGCCCCACAAGATGTCAAATAAGAAAGATATGTAAAATTATAATATATCATAGGCATAATTTGCGTTGTCCCCACGACTTTTTGCCAAGGTCAATATTGTCTCCACTACTTTTTGAAACATCTCGCAACACGGATGTACCTAATACAAAAGAAACATCTGTAGTTGATTAGCAATTCATTCATTTGTGTTAAATAATAGACGATCTATCGCTGGGATGTGTTGTTTTTTAAATCATTGAGTGCTCGTTGCCGCTGTTATCAGTGGCACAACAATGTTCTCTTAGTGCTCGTGAACACTGCGCAGACTTCACATGAATGAGCGCTTCAATTTATCACTTAACGCTGTTGCGAAGACTATTCATTCCAGTGAAATCACAAAACAAAATACACATAAATGTGTCCCAACTCTTGATATACAATCATTGATGAATATTTTTTTGTTTTAATAAAAATATAAAAATAAAATAAAAAAACATTATACGAGGGCAGATTAGAACCCAGAACCTCTGGCATGCTGAACAAAAGTTATACCAGGACAATCTGGCATTAAATGTGGATCCACGTATTTATTGACTTATGTAAATACTCTCAAGACTAACTAACTAATTGTATTATAGTAGATGTAAGGATGATACAATCATATTAACATGAGGTCTATGTCAATAAATTTTGTGTATTTATTATTGTGATAATACAATTACAATACTTCACCCCACCACACACATTCCTGTCCCACCCACTTTTTAAAACAAAGATACGCCACTGTAATATATATATATATATTAGGGCTGTCGATCGATTAAAATTTTTAAATCTAATTAATTACATACTCTGTGATTAATTAATCTAAATTAATCGCATACGTAATTTTTGCTGTGGAAGTATTAAATATTTCAGTTCAAATGAATCAATGCAGGGTTTTTCCTGGGTCAACAATGGTCTTTGGTGGTGACAGACATGGTCATCCACACAAACACTAAAAAGTGCCCTACCCACGTGATCTGCGAGCCCGATACTGACAATAAAGTACCCGTCACTCTCACTGTAATTCTTTCTTGCCCTCTTTGCAAAAAAAAAAAAAAAAGAAAAAAAAAAAGTGATTTTATAGCTTTGTAAGAGAAGATGCTTTTTTGCTAAACCTGAAAAGTATTAAAAAGTAGCATTTAGAAGTTATATTAACTAATAATATAATTTTCTACCATTTACAATTGATTGCACCTAGCTAACAACAACTTGCTTTGTTCTGGTTTCACCTCACTCCAGTCTAAACTAACTGATTTTATAGGTAGGCCTAATTTACTACACATTGACATTTAAATAACCTGAAAATATTGTGGATTATTAAGGCTAATTTTTCTAACCACTCTTGCTAAATGGGGTAAGCACACTTATGTTCTCATTTCAGAGTTGTTCAAGTAAATGATTCATTATAGACCGTGTGGACAGATGATTCATTAAAATGAATCTGTTCAAATGAGTCATTAGGTCGCGAATTGGACATTAGCGGACGTTGACGCGTTGCGTCCGAATCGCGACTGTTATTAGGACATTTCAAAAGATTTGTCAACACAGAAAACACTTCACCACTGGATAGGATTTTCTTTTTGTTTACTGAAAGTGTGGTTTATGTCAGCTTCACGTGCAGGGCGCCTGTCAGAGAAGATGAGGTGACGTTCTTTTGAGCACTATTCACACCCAGCGGTTATTCAGGAAAAACATTCTCCGAATGCACCTTGTGAAACATGGATTCGGTCATACGAATTTTTAGCATTGTGTCAGTTGATTTAGATTATTATGTGTGAGGTAGAGAGTGCAAAGACGGTGCTTACTTTGAAGACAGAGAGAGCTTGCGCGCAAGGTTCAAAGGTCAATATGGAATGGATTAATCTGCGTTAATTTTTTTATATTATATTAATGTAATTTCAGAAATGTACATAATTTGGACAGATTACTCTAAATTTAAAAAGTTTTCTATCAAACGATACCTACGTTTTGACTCTCCTTGTATTTTTGAGTTATGACTCTTTACTTTTATGTATGTCACTCAGAAAAAAAACAAAAAAAACAACTCTAACAATGCCATCAGGGCTTAAAGGGTTAATTCTACCTAATACTTAATCTTAACAACTACCTTACTCACTATTAATAAGCAGTAATTGGGTTTATTGAAGCAAAGGTCATAGTAAACAGTTAGTTAATAGTGAGAATTGGACCCTAAACTAAAGTGTGACCAAAATTAGTTATAATACTATAACCTAACCCTAACCCACACCCTTACACTAACTTTTTACAAATGAGGTCATCCTCAAAAGGAGATTTTGTCAGGCTTAGCTCACTTCTGGGTACAAATTTGCTCCTAAAATAAGTAGGTTCACACACACACACACAAACACAGTACATAAAGCTGTCACCGATAAGACTATATTTATATGTCTTCCTCAATCTTCTGTTAGGTTCAGTGTAATGTTGGATTTGTTTACTAAAGTTGGCACTAGTCTGATGTCTGCCTCCTTTTTGACAGATGTAATTTCCACATTCCACACACACATACACACAGTGAGGGTTGTATCTGTATCAAATATTTTAACTACGGAGGCCATGCCGAAGTCATGCACATTAATTCAGTGTGGAAATGGATTTATTTTATCAATGGCATCTCTTCTGAGGGCCAGCGCTCTGCCAACGGGGTCTGGATTGAGACGCCACATCTTTTTTTTAACTGTTGTGCCTCTCACTGCCAGGATCATTGTCTATCTTTTTTCTTCCCATCTCTCTCTGTCTGTCATCCCTTCATTTTTCTTCCTCTGAAAGCCACTTTCAGGGCCTTGGCAGATGAGTCGGATTATCTCATTTGGCTTCGGCTGAATGAAATGTGTGTGTATGTGTGTTCATCCACCTATGTGGGGGCCTGATTTTCATGCTCTGTCAACTTTGGAGAGCTTATCTGATTTATGACATATTTACTGTCAAAGAGAGGAACAGATATCTAGAGAGAGAGACAGAGAGAAGGAGAGATATTATAAATAATCATTGCATTAAGTTGAATCCTAGAGTACTGAATGAATAATATATTTATGTTTCTTAATTAATTATTGCTGCCTTGACTTTGCTGGTAGGAAAACTACAGCTGATGTTGATGTATCTTTTATTGCACTAACGAAATCAATCTTTTATCACGTTTTTGTATTTAATGAAAGTTTAATTAGCTTAAGTTTGTAATTTTTACCTTAAAATGTTTTCTTTTAAGGTTTTTATTTTGATTTGTGTGTGCACGTGTCTTTGCTCAAAAGTGCACTCAAGTAAAAGCATACGTTTTGGTTCGTATAGTTTATAGATGTTTTATGTTTTAAAATTTCAATGGTTCACGTGACTTAGGCAGTTTGATACATGCTCCGAACCACTGATTCGAAACAAAAGATTTGTAAAGCTTCAAAACAGTGTTTTGAAATCATCCATCACTAGATATTGTTGAATAGTTTTTTTGTTTCATTTTTTTGGTGCACAAAAAGTATTCTCATCACTTCATAACATTAAAGGGTTAATTCATCCAAAAATGAAAATTCTGTCATTATTACTTACCTTCATGCCGCTCCACACCCGTAAGACCTTCGTTAATCTTCAGAACACAAATTAAGATATTTTAGTTGAAATCCGATTGCTCCGTGAGGCCTCCATTGGGAGCAATGGACACTTCCTCTCTCAAGATCCATAAAGGTACTAAAAACATATTTAAATCGGTTCATGTGAGTACAGTGGTTCAATATTAATATTATAAAGTGACGAGAATATTTTTGGAGCGCCAAAAATAACAAAATAACCACTTATTTAGTGATGGCCGATTTCAAAACACTGCTTCAGGAAGCATCAGAGCACAGATTAATCAGTGTGTTGAATCTGCTGTACGGAGCGCCAAAGTCACATGATTTCAGCCGTTGGCAGTTTGACACACGATCTGAATCATGA
This sequence comes from Chanodichthys erythropterus, assembly GCF_024489055.1. Lineage (NCBI taxonomy): Eukaryota > Metazoa > Chordata > Actinopteri > Cypriniformes > Xenocyprididae > Chanodichthys > Chanodichthys erythropterus. The sequence continues at coordinate 20,289,725 of NC_090232.1, forward strand.
TTCGACACACTGATTCATTTATGCTTGAAGGTTGAACCACTGTAGTCACATGAACTGTTTTAAATATATGTTTAGTACCTTTCTGGTCTTTGAAAGTGTAAATTAACTTGCTGTCAATGGAGGCCTCACTGAGCCATCAGATTTGATCAAAAATATCTTAATTTGTATTCGTGAATTTTCATTTTTTGGGTGAACTAACCCTTTAAACATGTTTTTCATAAGTACTGTTCTTTTAGGTTAAATGGTTTTTTTGTTTTTTGTTTTTTTAAATACTGAGTGCACTTTCAAGGCAGTGTTAAAATGTCAGTTTGTAATTCAATTTTCATGGAACGGAGATGTTGGATTTGTTCTTAGCAGACATGGGCACTGCCTCAAACTGGAACTACAGCAAACAGACACAGATGCTACACTGTGATTAAAGTCATCCCAGAGATATTAACATTAATCTTACATTTGTGCCTGTCACATCGATTTCGCTCTTCTCTTTCTCTTGGTTTCCCTCTTATTGTATTAAATTTCTGTATTATAAAAACAGATTTTAACTAAAAAATATTGTCCAAGATTACAAAAAATGAAGCAAAATCTTCACATTCCTTTCAATTTTCTGGCCCAACATCACCCATCCTACTCATACTCTTCCAATAACTCCTCAATAGGGCTGTCAGTACCCATCATTTTCCAGTTACCCTCACCTTTTTGCGATTTGAATTATTCCCTCTGCAATGTTCCCTCCATTTGTTGATCTGGTTTATTCTCTCTGTTCACAGTCGACTGGAGCAGAACTCCATCAAGATTATTCCGCCAGGAGCATTCTCACCTTACAAACGGCTGCGGAGAATGTGAGTGTGTGTCCATGTGAGCACACATACATACACAATCACGCAAAAACACACTTATTCCTCATGCATCTAATTTTCTTCTTCTTTTTAGAGATTTGAGTAATAATCAAATAACCGAACTGGCTTCAGACTCCTTTCAAGGTCTCCGATCTTTGAATTCTCTGTGAGTATATATGTATATATTTGTGTGTGTGTGTGTGTGCGTGAGAAGAGAATGTAGGAGTTATATTAAGCTTCCATCATTCTTTCAATTATTGATGATCTGACTCATTCAAGCTTTTAGAGGACAGAGCAGATAAATCCCTGCAGTGTCTGAGTCAACAGAACCACCATTCAAATATACAGGACACCTGTCATTTCAATAGATAACAACTTGTAAAGGCAACCTCGGTAATTGTTCTCTCTTTACAATAGTGCTTTCAATCCCATCTCATGAGAAAACAAGTACTTTAAGAGGTGGCGATTTTGTATGAAATGTAATTCTTTTTTTTTTTTTCTTTTTTTTATTTAAAGTATGACAATTCTAAGACACACTAAAGAAGACCTGAGAGATGAAACGTTTGTGTTTTCCTCCAAGTGTGTAAAATAAAATAACAAAAGATTTTGAATAATGAGTGCAAATCACAACTGAATTCTTGATGTAATTAAATAAATTTACATACCAAAACGAGACAATATACGAGACGAGAGAGCGCGGTGTAAATTACCTTAAAATTAATTGAAATGAATTCTAAGACAAATGACGTTAACAAAAAAATGACTTACTGCACCTCTAAAGAAACTTTATACGGTATATGGCTATATAGCCTTAGAATATGAAACACACTAACATAAGCCCTTGTTTGAATCTATTAAGTTATTTGTTTTGGCCTGGTATTTTCAGTGTGTAAATGTATATGTGTTTTTTAGGGGATGGGATGTATATGTCCTACTATGCTTGGTCTCTGTATTTTCTTTGGTTTACTTTACTGACCGGGTTCCAATGAGCCAGAACTTAGTGGGCGGAACAGTTCTCCCCCTCTCTCTCATTCCCTTTGGACCAGCCTCTTAGGAACACCAGCCAGCCATTTAAAATCTGTCCTCCTGAAAAAATACAACTTCAAGCCAGAAGAGTGATCCAATGTGTAACATAAGCGAACACACACATGCAAGTCCTGATATGACATCACAGTAATGAAATATCTCAAATGCAGGCTCAGACAGAATCTGCAGAGATGCTGGTTTTGGAGGAAAATCTGTGGTATTCTGTTAAAGAGATATTGAGTGTGCTGCACACCAATTCGTAGCTGAAAGCATTATTAAATAAGAAAAATATTGCATGAATAAACATACAAGAGCACAACTTTGTGAATGACAGACGTACCAAATCTGTAGAGCTTTCTGTGTGGGCCTGCACATATGTTGGATTTCAGCATATAGCCAAAGCCACAATGCAATTATTCATTCTAAAATAAAAATGCCAAGAATTTTTTTTTTAGCCCTGCATGGCTCTTACAGATTAGTCTTGAATTGCCCAATATTCCTCACCCATTTTTACAACAAACTCAGCTTGCGCAGGGTTATGGACCATTAAGATAAAGTAATGAATATGAGCTATAATTGATATATTCATCATTAAATGATTATTGTGCACATGTTTTTCATGATTTTACCTCATGAATCTGGGTCCACATGATTTCGTTTGTATTTAAATATGATTCGTCACTGGTTGCACTGGGATGATTTGTGGTGGCGCATCTTGTGCTCTGTTTGAGGAACAATTTCTGATGAATGGGTGTGTGTGTGGGTGGGTAATGAACATCTTTAATCTTTGCTTTTATTTAATGTTCCCTTGTGTTTCTGCCTTTCAGGGTTTTATATGGGAATAAAATCACTGAACTTCCCAAAGGCCTTTTTGATGGACTATTCTCATTGCAGCTACTGTGAGTAATGGACATTCTGTGAATTTATGCTTGAAAATGCCATGAAGGCAGGGCGTTTATTTCTCTCTCTCTGTGTGTGGGTGGGTCAGGTTTTGCCAATTCTGAGGACCAGCCATTGGAAAATGGCCTAATAAACATACTAAATTATGTCTTAATTAAAATCTAATAATTCAAAAAGGTGGGTGTGAGGGGAAATATCATTAACTCAGTATTGAGCTGTCAAGATACCAAAATTTCAGTAGTTGATACCAGTAATTCTCCATATCAACTTAAATACCGCACGCTGTTAAATGCTATTGAAAGTAAGTCCGCAATGCTTCAAGTAAACAGTTAATAATAAAGAAGGAAAGAGCAGAGATTTTTCTCTTTGTATTGTATTGTCATATAAATATTAATGACATACTAGACAGTGGCAAACATATCAGGTTGCGTTTATACATAGATATTTTGACACAAAGCTTTTACCTCACCAAAATTATTTTATTTCAGTATTAACTTGGTTCTGAAGTTCTGGTACTTTTGATATCACTATAAAAACAATAGATATATTGGCTAAGTATAAATCAATAGATGTCCACACCATGATAGAAAAAACAAATGTGTTTGCACTGCGAGGACAAGATTGTAAGCCTCACACATTCGCCTGATGACAGACAGCACAACTGGACATAAATTCACACACATACCACACACTTCCGCTGTGTGTGGGTGTGGGTCTGAGGAGTATGTTTAGGAAATGCTTGTTAATCCAAGTATTTATAGGGGTTTAACAAGACCATAAGCATTTGGTGCTACTACATAACATTCCAACCACACATATGCTAAGACCATGTTGAAAGTGAATATAGATATCATGTACTCATTCTTGCAGACTCGTGAAATCGTGAGAAACTCAACTCACATTTCTCACAAATATAAAAGTTTGGTGCCAATAACTCAAGCACATTTTTATTGATTCGTATCAATATACATTCTGTTTATACGAAAGTCTCTGTTTATTCACAACTTTGTTCTCCCATAAGGCACTGTAAATGAGTCTGGAGACCACAGGGAATATTTTTTTTAAAGTCTCGCTCATTTGTTTGTCTATAAATGTTAATCTATTTGTAAATGCCATTTATAATATCTCAATTTACAACGCATGTATAGATTTTCCTGTTTGCCTGAGAGATTTGTGTAAAATGTCACATGCAAACGTTTATCCCAACAGGTTGCTAAATGCGAACAAGATCAATTGTTTGCGTGTAGATTCTTTCCAAGACCTGCAGAATCTAAATCTTCTGTCACTTTATGACAACAAACTCCAGACCATCGCAAAGGGCACCTTCTCTTCTCTACGATCCATCCAAACGCTGTGAGTAACATTAGTTGAGAAATGAGTAAAAATGATTGACATTCTACTGTAATTAAGATTTCAGCAAAAAAAAAAAAAAAAGACAAAGTAAAAACTATATAAAATATAAATATTATTTTGTTTCTGATTTCTAGAGACTGGTTGTAAATCATGAGATGCATCTTGTTTTTTTATATTACTGAAAGCTATAATTTTAAACCGTAAGAAATAAAACAAATGTGCAAATTTATTTTTATTATTATTATTTTTGCTTTAGTGTAATGATAATAAGATCTTTTTATAATGTCATGTTTACTTTTTCTTTTTTATACTATTTTCACACAATAATAATATGTCTGTAAGCATGAAAATACATCGCTGCCTTTATATTTTTAGAAAATTGGTCTCTTGTATTATTATATTTGAGGGAACTTTAAAACCCCCTGATATTGAATATTAGGCCCATGTATGATAAATGTCATACAATCATATTTCAGGCTGATCAGTAGATTGGGAGTAAAAATGAGTGTACTTTTTTGGTTTGTCAAGAAACTGCACACGTTAAAAGGTTAGTTCACCCAAAAAAGAAAATTCTGTCATTAATTATTCACCGTAAGACCTTCGTTCATCTTCATTACTCAAATGATGATTTTTTTGATGAAATCCAGGGGCTCAGTGAGGCCTGCATTGTCAGCAAGATAATTAAGATTTCAATGCCCAGAAAGCTACTAAAGACATTTTTAAAACAGTTCATGTGACTACAGTGGTTCAACCTTAATGTTACGAAGCGACGAGAATAATTTTTGTGTGCAAAAAAACAAAAACAAAATAACGACTTTGTTCAACAAGCGCATATCAAACTGCCAAAGTCACACCCCCCAGTGGTGAACCATTAAAATTTTGAAACACTTATGATGTAAGCCTTGTTTACTGAAATCACGTGACTTTGACAGTGTGATAGGCGCTTCAAACCACTGATTCGAAACAAAAGATTCGTAAAGCTTAAAAGCTTCATGAAGCAGTGTTTTGAAATCGCCCTTCACTAGATATTGTTGAACAAAGTCGTTATTTTGTTTTTGTTTTTTTGTGCACAAAAAGTATTCTCGTTGCTTCATAACATTAAGGTTGAATCACTGTAGTCACATGAACTGTGTTAAATATATCTTTAGTAGCTTTCTGGGCATTGAAAGTGTTAATTGTGTTGCTGGCAATGCAGGCCTCACTGAACCATCGGATTTTATGAAAAATATCTTAATTTGTGTTCCGAAGATGAACAAAGGTCTTACAGGTGTGGGACAACATAAGTAATTAATGACATAATTTTCATTTTTGGGTGAACTAACCCTTTAACTATCACTGTCATTCACAATTTCTTAAATATTTTTTAATTTTGTTTCAGTCATCTGGCCCAGAACCCTTTCATGTGTGACTGCCATTTGAAGTGGTTAGCTGACTACCTGCAAGACAACCCGATTGAGACCAGCGGAGCTCGGTGCACCAGTCCCCGCCGCCTTGCTAACAAACGCATCGGCCAGATCAAGAGCAAGAAGTTCCGCTGTTCAGGTACATACACACATGCACATGGGTGTTTGCATATACACTGAATGTGTAATTATTGGTCATTTGCCAGACTTGCTCACAGACGCTTTAGTCAATTTGACCCACCTGCGTGAAGTTGGCCCCCCACCCAACGCAAAACGTCTGCAAAATAGTCTCAATCGTTTGTGCTCCATTTGTGCTGGTTTGTGCCGTAAAAAATTTCATTTGTGCTGCTTCGGTTTTTTAGGTATTAAAAGAATATTTATAGGTCATTCTGAGGTCACCCAGCCCCCCACATGTTCCAAATTCACCCAAAATAGTCTCAAACGTTTGTGCTTCGTTTGTGCCGGTAAAAGTTTTGTTTGTGCTGCTTTTGATTTTAAAATATTAGACTTGGAATTATAGGCGATGACGTTACTCGCCCCCCCCACATGCTCCAAATTCGCCCAAAATAGTCTCTTTTGTTTGTGCTCCGTTTGTGCTGGTTTGTGCTGGTGAAATTTTCATTTGTGCTGCTTCGGTTTTTAATATATTAAAATAACTTTTATAGGTCATTCTCAGGTCACCCAGCCCCCCACATGTTCCAAATTCACCGAAAATAGTCTCAAACGTTTGTGCTTCATTTGTGCTGGTTTGTGCCGGTAAAGGTTTTGTTTGTGCTGCTTTCGATTTTAAAATATTAGACATTGAATTATAGGCGATGATGTCACTCAGCCCCCCCACATGCTCCAAATTCACCCAAAATAGTCTCTTTTGTATGTGCTTCGTTTGTGCTGGTTTGTGCCGGTGAAATTTCCGTTTGTGCTGCTTCGGTTTTTAAAATATTAAAAGAATTGGGTATTCATTCTCAGGTCCCTCAGCCCCCCACATGCTCCAATTTGCCCAAAATAGTCTCAAACGTTTGTGCTTCATTTGTGCTGGTAAAAGTTTTGTTTGTGCTGCTTCGTTTTTTTAGATAAATAATATTTATAAAATCTCAGATCAATCAGCCCCCCACATGCTCCAATTTGCCCAAAATAGTCTCAAACGTTCGTGCTTCATTTGTGCCGATAAAAGTTTCATTTGTGCTGCCTCGCTTTATAAACATCAGACATTGATTGCATTGAAATGAATGACACTGAACGACTGCAAATGCAAATCACAAAAGAGCATATTATAGTGACTATTAGGCTATATACCAAAGCATAGACATTTAACAGAAATAGTGATTTCAAATTAAGTCTGTTTGCTTTCCTTCTTTTCAGTGACAGCGCGTGTCAGAAACGGAAAGTTGTTGCATCAAAAAAGCTGCATCAGTCCGTGAAATTCCTTCAGTTAATTAGCCTACGTCAAGAAAAAAAGACTTATTTAACTAAACCAAATCAAAAAAACAAATATAGGCATTCGTTTAAGACCTTTTTTTGTATTTTTGGTTTATGGGTTATATAAATTAGTTTATGCTTTAAAATTCATTTCAAATGTGTGGGTGGCCCCTAAAATACTAATTTTGGCTTTATGTGGTCTAAAACAACACTGAGGAAATTTTAATCTATTTATATTTATTTTATTCTTAAAATGCCTAAGTAAAACCTAATGGTGCAACATGTTTCACTCGTTATTACAAGCAGTTTTTTTGTTTTGTTTTTTATTTTTTATAAATAACATAATTTGTGTTTCATTGGTAAAACCTAAAATATCAGAAAACAATGGATAGGATTGCGCAGGCGCCTCCGCGGACAAGATGTTCTCTGATGAGTGATTGATTCCTAGATGTGTATGTGTTTTATGTTTTGTATGCTTTATATTAATTGTGCCTTGTATTTTCTCAATTTTAATGTACAGCACTTTGGACAACTTCGGTTGTATTGAAATGTGCTTTATAAATAATAAATACAAATAAGTACAACGTTGTTGAAAGGTTTATATAATATTGTGTTTCCTGAAGGATAATTGATCATGATTACATAATTAATTGATGATAATTCTATATTTTTTTTATTTTTGTTTTTTTTGTTTTTTCATTTTGGTTTTGTAAAGAAATAATGAAATAACAATATTTTGGATGTTTAATTGGGGTCCGGGTCCGTCATCCGTGCACCTGGTAGGCTGATTTGATTTTTTACTTAAAAAGAAATAAAGAGGAATAAGAAAGGAATGTTTTTTGTTTGGTATAAAAAAAAAACTGAAAACTGAAAAATAAAGCGTCTCAGGTTACAGATGTAACCCTGGTTCCCTGAGTAGGGAACGAGACGCTGCGTGGTAACGCATTGGGAACCTTCTGCGTGATGTCGTCACTGAAGCACTCATGTATCTAGCCAATCGCGAAGCGAGACGTCAGAGACGGGTGACGTCACGGACCAGGAAACTATAAAGCACACTCGGATGCAGAGCACGCCAGCTTCTAAGTAAGTCTGAAGCAAGCACTTGCAAGTGTGCAGGGGTACGGCAAGAGACGCAGCGTCTCGTTCCCTACTCAGGGAACCAGGGTTACATCTGTAACCTGAGACGTTCCCTTTCGTGGGAACTGTCGACGCTGCGTGGTAACGCATTGGGAACGCAATCCCAACTGAGCCGTAGCTCAAGCACTTGCCAAGGTTATCTTGACAGGACAGAGGACCCCGGAGTGGAGCCAACATCAAGGTTATAATATTTAATAAATGTGTGCTGGCATGACCATCCAGCTGCATCACATATGTCACTCATGGAGACTCCTGACATCAGAGCTTTTGATGCCGCCATACCCCTGGTAGAATGGGCGCGAACATTCAAGGGAGAGGGCTGTCCGGCCGCTTCGTATGCAAGTGAGATGGCCTCGACCACCCACTTGCTCATTCTCTGTTTTGATGCTGGGCCCCCTTTTCTAGGGGACCCATAACAGACAAACAACTGATCTGACTTACGCCACAGGGCAGCTCTGTGGACATAAGTATCCAAAGCCCTTACTGGGCATAACAGATTCAATTTTTCCTGATCCGCAGATTCAAATGGAGGAGGATAGAAAGACTGAAGCACAATGGGGCCTGGGACATTGGTAGGGACCTTTGGGACATACCCCGGTTTAGGATACAGGAATGCTTTCACCATTCCTGGAGCAAATTCAAGGAAAGAGGGAGCAACAGAAAGTGCTTGTAAATCTCCTATCCGCTTCAGAGAAGTGATAGCTAATAAAAGAATCGTTTTCAGAGTGAGGAACCTCTCAGGAACCTCCTCTAATGGTTCAAAGGGAGCCTCAGCTAACCCTTGTAAGACCACAGCCAAGTCCCAGGTTGGCACCCTTGTGCGCACTGGAGGCCTCAACCTCAGTGTGCCACGGAGGAAGCGTGTGACGAGGGGGTCTCGACCTACCGAGATATTCCCCTCAAGAGGAGCATGATATGCTGAAATTGCTGCAACATAAACCTTTAAGGTTGAGTGAGATAGGCCCTCCGAGAATTTTTTCTGGAGGAATTTTAGCACAAAGCTAACAGAAGAAAGGACAGGGTCCGTATTATTGTGTCTGCACCAGGTAGAAAACAAATTCCATTTGTAGGCATACAACTTCCTCGTGGCGGGAGCTCTGGAGTTAAGAATGGTCTCCACAACCTCGGTTGGGAGACCAGCATTTATGAGTCTGGCCCCCTCAGAGGCCAGGCCCATAGTTTCAGTCGTTCTGGGCGGGGATGTATAATCATGCCGCCCGCTTGAGACAGGAGGTCCTGTCTGAGAGGAAGCTCCATTGGGGAGCCGTTGAGTAACGACACTAGGTCTGAGAACCATATCCTGGTTGGCCAGAATGGGGCTACCAGTATTAGATTGGCCCCTTCTCGGCGTACTTTTTCCAGAACTCCCGGGAGCAGGGCGATCGGGGGAAATGCGTACAGGCGCAGCCTCGGCCACGTCTGTACCATAGCATCCAGACCCAGAGGTGCTGGATGTGTTAGGGAGTACCAGAGCGGACACTGGGTTGACTCTCCCGAGGCGAACAGGTCGACTTCCGCTCGACCGAAATTTTTCCATAGGAGACTCACCACTTCTGGGTGGAGTTTCCACTCCCCGGGCCTTGGCCCCTGCCTCGACAGGGCATCTGCTCCCACATTTTGATGTCCCGGGATGTAAGCTGCCCTCAGCGAGAGCAGCTTCCCTTGGGACCACAGGAGGATCTGACGGGCCAAGTAATATAGTCGGCGAGACCGCAGACCCCCTGATGATTTATATATGCAACCACTGCAGTGTTGTCCGTACGAACCAACACATGGTAACCTCTCAGGTCTGGGAGAAAGTGTTTCAGAGCTAGGAACACTGCCATCATCTCTAGCCGATTTATGTGCCAAGAGAGCTGATGGTCTTCCCAAAGACCCTGAGCTGAGCGACCACTCATGATCGCTCCCCAGCCCGTGAGGGAGGCGTCCGTCGTAAGCATTACTCGACGAGTAGTGGCCCCCAACACGGGTCCCTGGGACAGGAACCGGGGGTCTTTCCACATGGTCAGAGAACGAAGACATCGTTTTGAGACTTTGATCATGCGAAAGGGATTTCCCCTCGGGGAGAACCCCTGGTCCTGAGCCACCACTGTAGGGGCCTCATGTGCAGAAGGCCAAAAGGTATCACGTTGGACGCAGCTGCCATCAGACCCAGCAGTTTCTGGAACTGTTTTACAGTGAGTGACTGGCCTAACTTCACCCCTTTCATAGCCATAAGAATGGCACTCACCCGAGCGGGAGACAAATGTGCCCGCATCGTGGTGGAGTCCCACACTACACCCAGATAGTTGGTGGATTGAGCTGGAACTAGCACACTCTTTTTGGCATTGAGCCTCAGCCCAAGCCTCTTCATATGGGACAGAACAGCATCTCGATGCTGAACTGCTAGTTGCTCTGACTGAGCTAGAATCAACCAATCGTCGATATAATTCAGTATGCGAATGCCCTGGATCCTCAGCGGAGCCAGAGCTGCGTCCACGCATTTCGTGAATGTGCGGGGTGATAATGATAGGCCGAACGGAAGAACCCTGTACTGGTAAGCTTCGCCCCCGAAAGCAAACCTGAGGAACTTCCTGTGAGAAGGATGGATGGACACATGAAAGTAAGCATCTTTCAGGTCTATTGCCACAAACCAGTCCTCGGACCTGATCTGTGGTATAATCTGTTTGAGTGTCAGCATCTTGAACTTGAGCTTTTGTATTGAGCGATTTAGCACACGTAAATCTATAATAGGTCGTAGACCTCCATCCTTCTTTGGAACAATGAAGTAACGGCTGTAGAACCCTGACTGATTGCTGGGAGGAGGAACCCTTTCTATAGCTCCTTTTCGCAAAAGTGTCGCAACTTCTTGTTCCATAACCAGAGACTGCTCGGGGTTACCACTGTGGGAAGAACCCCGTTGAATCTGGGCGGGCGAGACCCGAACTGGATCTTGTAACCCTCTTTTATAGTGAGCAGCACCCATTTTGATATATTCGGAAGAAGTTTCCATTCTACCAGAAAATTTACTAAGGGAACCAGTCTCTCGAGACTGGCCTCTGGTGTTTTTTGAGCACCTGATTCGACGCTCTGAAGCGGCGCACCGGCAGAGAACAATTGAATCAAGTGGCCGGCCCTCCTCGGAGGGTCGGTGGAGACCGCTGCGCCCTGACGCACCCTGGGTGGCAGGGTTGGCATAACGATCCCCTGAGGGCGCCGAAGGGAAGCGGCTTTTAGATGTATTTTTCGCCGGCTCCCTTCGGAGGGGGCCGCCCTCATCGGTTCCTGACCCACAGACATCAGGACCGCTTCGAAGCCTTCCGGGCCAGGATAACGGCGCGCAGGTCCGTTCTGCCCCTAGAAGGCTTCGGCTGAGCGGGCCGACCCGATCCCCAAGCTCTCTGCGGGGGAGCACGGGCGGCCACGCTAATCTTTTGTTGCGCTCTGTGGTGCGCTGAGGAGCTCGTTGACGGCCGAGGCTGATCCCGCTCATCAGCCTCGGGGGGGGGATTTTTGGTTTGCGGGGGATGAACCTCTGGAACGCCGCAGATTGTTTCTTAGCCTCCTGGAACCTCTCGACGACTGTTGTAACGGCGTCGCCGAAGAGGCCCGCAGGAGACAGCGGCGCGTCCATAAGGGAGGCTTTGTCACGCTCCCTTATGTCCGAGAGGTTCAGCCACAAGTGCCTCTCCGTAGCCACCAATGCTGCCATAGAGCGGCCGATTTCTTTTGCCGTCTCTTTGGTGGCACGGAGAGCCAGGTCAGTTGCCATCCTGATTTCCTGGATGCACTCATACGTGGCCTCCCCGCTATTCTCCACTTCCCCCAGCAGGTCGGCTTGATATGCCTGTAGGAGCGACATGGTATGTAGACATGCCGCTGCCTGACCTGCTGCCGCATAAGCCTTGCCCACCAAGCCTGATGTAGTTTTTAATGGCTTGGTGGGCAACGTCGGGGTTTTCAGCGACGATGCAGACTCGGGGGAGAGATAGCCCGCAAGCGTCTCTTCCACCCGAGGCATCGCCGCATAGCCTTGCTGCTTCAGCCCCACGATGTTACTATACATTGAGGTCTGGGGGCTGAAAACACGATATGATGCCGGCTTCTTCCAAGACCTCGAGACCTCGGTGTGGAGGTCCGGAAAGAAGGGCAAACCCCGACGCTGGGGTAGTGACCGAGCGGGCAGAAAGCGCTCATCCAGCTTACTCTTTGGTCTAGTATCTGCCCGCTCTGCTGGCCAGTCAATTTTTAATTTGGCAACAGCCCTGGTCACTACCTCCAGGAGCTCCTCATGTGCTGGGGAAGAGGATGGCGGTTCCTCTTCCCCCACGCTCATCACATCAACCTCCTCAGAGGAAGAGAGATGAAGCGCGGGTGCCTCTCTCTGGGGGGAAGAAACCGCAGCGCGTGCTTCCGCCGCCTGAGAAGAGGCACTGGGGCTGGCAGGTAAAGGGCGAGATAAGGCTGGGCCCGTCTCAACCCCCTCTGCCAGCTCCATTTGCGAACCCCACGAATGAAGCCGCCGCTGCGCCTCAGCAACAGCGGGACCCGATCCGCGGGGAACGCCGACCGGAGCACTCTCTTTATCGTGAAAGAGTGCCCGGCGTGATCTTAAAACTCTGAGGGTGAGCTTCTCACAATGAACACAGACAGCCCCCTCGAGAGCTGCCTGTGCATGCTCAACCCCCAGGCAGACAACACACATCTCATGAGTGTCCCCATCTGGAATAAACCGTGTGCATGGGTGAACACACTTTTTAAATTGTCTGCCTTCCGCCATTTCACTCGTGTCTTATTCACTATATATATATATATATATATATATATATATATATATATATGTGTGGTGCACAATAACACTCTTGTCCTCAGACGAAGAGATAATGTTTTCCAAAAATAAGCAGGACAAACAACACCAAATAAGACACACAAGATAACATAGAGCGCTTGCTGAAGACACAGAAGCTGGCGTGCTCTGCATCCGAGTGTGCTTTATAGTTTCCTGGTCCGTGACGTCACCCGTCTCTGACGTCTCGCTTCGCGATTGGCTAGATACATGAGTGCTTCAGTGACGACATCACGCAGAAGGTTCCCAATGCGTTACCACGCAGCGTCGACAGTTCCCACGAAAGGGAACTAGATTTTTCGTCATTTTATTCATGGGTAAAAAATTTGATTAGGCTTTAATATTTGTTTCGCATGAGTGACGCCCTGAAACGCCATTCAACTTATGTCTTGCATGTCCCATCATGCAAGTTCATCTGATGTAGGCTACTGCTCTGCATATTAGTTTTTTTTTTTTTTTTTTCTAATTGGTTGTTTCATATATTTCTTGCCAATGTAACCTACATCTATAGTGCAGAGCACAACAATACTTATTTTGTCCGCGGAGGCGCCTGCGCAATCCCTTCCATTGTTTTCTGATATTTTAGGTTTTTCCAATGAAACACAAATTATGTTATTATTTATAAGAATAAAAACAAAACAAAAAACTGCTTGTAATAACGAGTGAAACATGTTGCATCATTAGGTTTTACTTAGGCCTTTTAAAAATAAAATAAATACAAATAAATACAAATTTCCTCAATGTTGTTTTAGACCACATAAAGCCAAAATGAGTATTTGGGCCAAGGAATCAGAGGAAAAAAGTATTTTGTTTCTAGCCCTTATGGTTCAAAAGTTATTAACATAAACATAAGTGCAACTTTGGACAGCTGGTGGCGCTAGAGGGATTGAGTTAGAGACTCCAAACGAATTTTAAAGCATAAACTAATTTGTTTAACCCATAAACCAAAAATACAAAAAAAAAAAAAGTCTTATATAGGCTTAATTCTTTTTTGTCTTTGTTTATTTTCAAGTAAAATCAAATATCAGCACAAACGATTGCGACTCTTTGTGGTGAATTTGGAGCATGTGGGGGGCTGAGAGACCTCAGAATGAATTGCCAATTCTTTTAATATTTTAAAAACCGAAGCAGCACAAACGAAAATTTCACCAGCACAAACGAAGCACAAACAAACGAGACTATCTGGGGTGAATTTGAAGCACAGCCTATGTGGGGTGGGGGGCTGAGTGACCTGAGATTTTATAAATATTATTTTAACAGGCATATCTAAAAAAAAAAAAAAAAAAAAAAAAACCGAAGCAACACAAACTAAACTTTTACCAGCACAAACCAGCACAAACGGAGCACATACAAAAGAGACTATTTTGGGCGAATTTGGAGCATGTGGGGGGCTGAGTGACGTCATCGCCTATAATTCAAAATCTAATATTTTAAAATCGAAAGCAGCACAAACGACTTTTACCGGCACAAACCAGCACAAATGAAGCACAAACGATTTAGACTATTTTGGGTGAATTTGGAACATGTGGGGGGCTGGGTGACCTCAGAATGACCTATAAATATTCTTTTAATATCTAAAAAACCAAAGCAGCACAAACGAAATTTTTTACGGCACAAACGGAGCACAAACGATTGAGACTATTTTGCAGACATTTTGCGTTGGGTGGGGGGCCAACTTCACTCAGGTATTTGACCCTGCTCTTCCTGTCTGTTCCCAACAGTTCCCAACTGTAAAAATGTCTTAGTCAGCTTTCACGTATATAGACATATACACATTTCCGAGGGTCTCAGCATGATTTATCTTCTCCTGTTTAAGCAGATTATAAATCAGAATGCAAATGTGTTTGTGTGTGGGTATTATTAGTTTACTGCCTGTCAGTGGAGTATTGATCGCTGTAGGGTTATAAATGAGCAGGATTCTTTGATCGATATTCATATTCATTTATTGATCTATTCTACACACACAGCTCTCCTCTCAGTTCTCTGTATATCTTTCTTTGTATAGCTAAAGAGCAATACTTTATACCAGGTATGTTCAGCTGCTAAACATTTGTCTGTGTGTGTACTACACAAAAGCCTTTGGACAAATGCACTAATGCACGCAAATCACACACACATTATAATGCAGATGAAAAAAACCTTTTACAGTGGTGCTGTGTTCTTGTGTAGCACATGGTCAATCACAATGTTATTTTTATTGTCAGAATCTAATAATTTATTTAAAAATACATACATACAATGACTAGAACTAACTCTTCTATTATGAATCTAAGTTTTTATTTTGTTGATTAAAATAAATTTTTTTGTTTTGAAAATTAAAATGTCAGGGTGATAAAATTATAATGATATTATAATAAGAAAATGCCTCAATAAAATAATGAAATTATTGTTCGGGGTCGGTAAGATTTTTTAAGTCTTTGCAAGAAGTCTCTTATGCTCACCACAACTTTTTTATTTTAATATATTGTAATTTGTTTGTTAACTGAATTTTTAGCATCATTACTCCAGTCTTCAGTGTCACATGATCTTCCAGAAACCATTCTAATATGCGGGTTTGAGAATAGTTTTGTGGAAACTGTGATACATTCAAGATTCTTTGATGAATTGGACATTCAAAAGAATAGAATTTGTATGAAATATATATATATATATATTTCATACAATATATTGTAATGCTGTAAAAGCATTTACTGTCACTTTTGATCAATTTATTTTTCTTACTTTTATTCAATACCCCTGAATTTTGAATAAATATTGAATCCTTTCTTTAAATAAGGAAAAATCTTACTGAACCCAAACTTCTGAACTATAGTATATATGTAACCGTGAACCACAAAACCAGTCATAAGGGTCAGTTTTTTGAAATTGAGATTTACAGTATACATCATCTGAAAGCTGATTAAATAAACTTTTTATTGATGTGAATATCATCACATTTTTCATTGAGGACAATATTTGGTCGAGATACAACTATTTGAAATCTGGAATCTGAGGGTGCAAAAAAATCTAAATATTGAGAAAATCGCCTTTAAATTTGTCCAAATTAAGTCCTTAGCAATGCATATTTATTTACAAAATATGTTCATTGAACATATTCTTTACTTAATATCCTAATTATTTTTGGCAAAAAAGAAAAATCGATAAATTTGACCCTTATAACGTATTGTTGGCTACTGCTACAAATATACTTGTGTGACTTATCACAGTCCAGGGTCACATATATACTTTTAATATGTTTTAAACATTTTAGACATTTTTAGAGTAATTAAATTCAAGCTATTCTTAAAAATTATATAAAGGTGTTTAAAACCATAAATGAATACAAAGAGTTTATTTCTTGAAAGAACTTTTAAGAACTTGGCACTTTTGTTTTAAACTTAATTACTAATACAGCATGGTGGATTTTATAGTAAGCTGTTAGATGAGCAAACAAACAAACACATGCTGCATCAGTCTAATGTTAGTTTGTTGTCAAACCTTCACCAGCCTGATCATTGTCACTGTTGCTGTGTGCATGCTCACAAACTGCACATGGTGGCATGGATCTGAAACACGGGCTTTCCAGCATTCGTCAGTGTGAGGGTTTGAGTGTTTGTGTATTACATATTCTCTCTCTTCCTTTCTCGCACACACACTCAGGGATTCATCATATCAATAAGTGTAAGTAACTGACACAAAACCAGTAAGACGTCACCCAACAAGCCCCTCCCCCTCAACCTCAACCCCAGCCAATCACAGTCCAGGAACCCAAATATATGTGAAAATGTGCTCAGAGGTTTATTAAGCACACAATGTGAATTGAATGTGTATGTGTGCGTTTGACTGTGCGTATACCTGCTGGTTCATGTGTTTATTTACTGTACAAAAGCTGCAATATTCCTGCCACACTCTTCTGTTTCTCTCTTCTCTTTATCCCCTGGCATCTCTCCTCTATCTGTTCTCTTTCCATCATTCCTACTAGTTTATCCCAGCTAAACAAAGTAGTACCTCATTCTTTATATCTCGATCCTTTGTTTCTTTCTCTCTCTTTCTCTCTGTCTGTGTCTTGTGGAGGAAATTCAGCGGGGTTTTCCTTTGTGCTTGATCTAACCATGTGGTTGCACACTCTGACTAATACATGGTTCTGTCAAGCACCATGGAAGGTCTTGCAGCATCTACAGCATGGCAAGCAGAGACAACCTTTGTGTGTGTGTGTGTGTGTGTGTGTGTGTGTGTGTGTGTAGGTGAATGTTTTTTTTTTTTTTTTTGTCATTGTTTGAATGGATGTGCAGTTAAGTTTGTGTGTGTGTGTGTGTGTGTGTGTGTGTGTGTGTGTGTGTGTGTGTGTGTACAAAACACTCCAAAGTCATGGCTACTATGTCAGCATGGCTTTATGTGTTGTTAAGAGTGATAATACAGATAGCATGTTGCCATGGTGATAACTGAGTTTCCTCTTGTCTAGCACAATTAACATTTAATGTCCTCCCTACCAGTGATCCTTTACTTTTACCTCTCTACCTTTCCACCCAAACTTCTTTAATCTTATCTTCTATCTTTCTATCTACCTGCTGTTTCTCTCATACTCTTTTTTTGTGATTGTGTGGTGTGTAATGGTGTGTGTGTTTGTGTGTGTATGGTTATGTATGTAGGTGTGGAAGACTACCGATCAAAACTAGGTGGGGATTGCTTCGCTGACCTGGCCTGCCCAGAGAAATGTCGCTGTGAAGGAACCACAGTGGACTGCTCTGGACAAAAGCTCACCAAGATCCCAGAACACATACCTCAATATACAGCAGAACTGTGAGTGTTTCTCTCTCTCTCTCTCTCATTTTAAAGGGATAGTTCACTCAAAAATACAAATTCTGTCATCATGTGTGAAGCAAGTACTGTTAAGCTTCTGTTTGTTTACCATATTTTATGTGCTCTATGTGTATGTGTTCATTGATGTCTATATGTGAATAAAATCCTTTAAATCTGTTAACCATATAAAACAATCAATATTCTTCGAAATGCTCGGAATAAACCACTCAGTTCATATGGATTCCATGTACATTGAACTATTTGAAGCATCAAATTTTAGTGGAATGGACTTTCAGTGAAGGGACAGAACTCTCTCAGGTTTTATTAAAAACATTATCATCTGTGTTTCAAAGATGAATGAAAGTTTTGTAGGCTTGTAGGCAAAATGGTAAATAATTGATGATGTAATTTTCATTTTTGAGTGCACTATCTCTTTAAAACTTCATGTACATCCACTTGAGCACAAAAAACAATACAAGTTTATTTGTGAGCAGGCGAAATAATACAATTAAATTGAAATCTTTTGAAAAAGTCTAATTAAAGACAACCCTGCTGTACATTATGACTTATAAACAATATAAACGCATACAGATTAATTAATTGAGTTGTGTATTGTGTATTTGATTTGTTTTCCACACAGCCGCTTGAACAATAATGAATTCACAGTGCTGGAGGCTACAGGTATCTTTAAGAAGCTTCCTCAACTGCGCAAAATGTAAGTCTCTCTCTGTCTTTGTCATCTGTCATTATACAGTTTAAATGAGCATCATTAGAGTACTTTAATTACTATGGCAACTTGCTTTGTTTTACAGAAACCTTAGTAACAATAAGATCACAGATATTGAGGAGGGCACATTCGAGGGGGCCAGTGGAGTGAATGAACTTATACTGACCAGCAACCGCTTAGAGGGTGTCCACTACAGCATGCTGAAAGGCCTCAGCGGCCTCCGCACACTGTGAGTATTCGCACTCGATTGAAAATGCACATCGTTAGCCTCATAGCATAATTGCCCAGATCATATTTCAAAGGCAGATATCACAATTTGGCCAAAAAATGACTTAGGCAATTATCCTATGAGGCTAACGACGTGCATATTAGCTTCTTACTGAATCACAATTATGAATCATTCTACTGAGGAACATTTCAAAACGTCAGGGTTGTGAATGCAGATACAGTCAAAAAATGTCTAGGTATGATTTTATTCTCAGGTGTGGGCACGCTGGTTTATGTGTTCCAAACCAAATCTCATCTGACTGTTTTAAATGATTGTGTGTGTATGTTTGTCATGTGTAGGATGTTGAGAAGTAACAAGATAAGCTGTGTCAATAACAGTAGCTTTACTGGTCTGAGCTCAGTGAGGCTGCTCTCTCTCTATGATAACCTGATCACCTCTATGTCCCCGGGAGCCTTCGACACACTACATTCCCTCTCCACACTGTGAGTATCACCCCACAGTATCAACCATGTGTTTTATTTCAGTGCTGGTCCAAAACTAAGTTAACTGCCTTGCTACCTAAATAGCTGACTGACTTTTAGAGAGCATCCTAATCTTTATGGCCCATTCACACTAAGAACGTTAACTATAAACATAACTGTATTAGCATCCTCATCAACGCACTATAACATCTTGTAGGTGCGCACTGACGTTTTGTTGCCTGACACTTTTTGGGCCAGATTTGCTAAACGGGGCAAATTAGTGTGAGAGCACAATTCCACAAATGCACCAATGGGAGTCGCAAGTTTTGTGAGTGATCTACTGCTGACGTGCAAATCAAAGAACACACAGTCAAATCATTTACATAATGACCAATGCAATCTAACAAGAGCAGTGCAAATTAGCGTTGGGTTGCAAATAAGCTCATTAGTTGCGGGTCGACACAGACGCAACTTGTTACATGTAATCTGACAAATACGTACACACACACACACACACACACACACACAGATATATATATATATATATATATATATATATATATATATATATATATATATATATATATATATTTGTGTGTGTGTGTGTGTGTGTACGTGTTTGTCATGATTACATGTCTTCCTCTGGCATTCCAATGAAATTAATATGAGCGGAAAATATTTCCTTCCTTCTACATTTACATTTACATTTACATTTATGCATTTGGCAGACGCTTTTATCCAAAGCGACTTACATTGCATTATGCTATACATTTGTATCTGAGTATGTGCAATCCCTGGGATCGAACCCATGACCTTGGCATTGCTAGTGCCATGCTCTAACCACTGAGCTACAGGAAAGCTATATACCACGCGCTCTCTGTTCTCTGCAGTGTCTCCTCCTAGCAGCAACAATTGCAGCCTTGTGACAAAATGGGTTAAGACATGCTTTTTTGGGGGCGTTAAATAATGGCACAAATACCAGTAAATTGACTAGTGCAATCTTTAGTAAATCGTGTTGCATGATTCATTTAAATACTCTCCTTCCATAAATTTTGCGTTTGAAAGGGAAACTCTTACAAAAGCATATGCAATAAGGTCAGCTGCAAAAACAAATCAGTCCACACCTTTAACCTGCAATTTTGTCTTTAGTAAATCCCGACGGTAGTTTTTTTTAACACCAAACCCTGTTGAAAAAAAAAGCATATGCTGTTAGGTATGTTTTGAAGATGGCAGCTGGTTTGAGCTGGTTTATACTGGTCCTTAGTTGGTCATGAGCTGGTTTGAGCTGGTCCTGACTTGGAGCTAGTTGCTTAAGACCAGCTCATGACCAACTAAGGACCAGCATAAACCAGCTCAAACCAGCTGCCACGCTTCAAAACGTACCTAACCAGCGTATGCCACATTTTTTTCAACAGGGAATAAGGGTTTGCACTGGCACAAGCTGTTAGTAAATCTGGCCATAAATGCTTGTTAAAGTCAGGTGGATTTTTATTGTCCATCAATGTTTTTACCATTGTGTGTGTGGGGGGTGTGGTGTGACCTTCTCTATCATCCTTGGTGTGAATGGGCCTTTAAGGAAGTGACCAATATGGAATATCATTCCACATAGCCTTGTTCAGACTGTCAGTTCAGATCTGATTTTTGTGCATATCCGATTGAAATCAGATCAAATTTAGCAAGTGTAAACAGCAAGAAATTTACATTAAGTCCATTTCAAGCTACATTCATTTGTGGTTTAAATAAAGGAAAAAAGCCACACATACCAGCCTCCTACTGTTCTGCCGCTGCCTTATAAGATGCAGTAATCCAGCGTGGCGGCTACACGTTGTCATGTTGTAAATAAGACAACATCTGTATTGCAAATCCCTCCATGTTGCAGTTGTTGTTGTTGTTTTTGGCATATACCTACCAACGCAATGTCATTGCTATAGAAACCAATGCAGATATTCTGGAAAACGAAAGAGTGGCATGGACACACATTGTAAAAAGCGCTATATAAATAAAGGTGACTTGACTTGACACACAAATCGGATCTGAACAGTTGTGATACACTATGTGGACAGTCAATAATTTTAGATCAGATTCCAATCGGATACACAAATAATCGGATTTGGACTGACAGAGTGAATGTAGACTTTGTGTGCTACACAAATAGCATTTCATACAGAGACTTGGCTCAGAAGCGATTTAAATACAGTTTCACATTAGCATGTTGCTAAGCTAATGCCATGATACTCTATATAAGTATAAAACAAATCCAAGTATTCGGATAAAATAATTAACTAAAAACATGTACAATTGTTATTGTTATTGCTTTTTTATTAATAAACTTATTTATAAGTAAAATTTATATTTATAATAAACATTTCTCTCACCTTGTCCACCATCTTTGATTTTTTAAAGTTGCCTATGGTTGAAGATGATAGTGTGCCTATGATGCCTTAAAATGCTGCCTATATACACTCTAAAAAATAAAGGTTCTTTATTGGCATCGATGGTTCCTTAAACAACCTTTAACTTTCATTGAATGTTTCATTGTACAAAAGGTTCTGTAGATTATTCAAATGTTATTCCCACTAAGGGAAAAATGCTTCTGTAAAGAACTGCTCAATGAAAGGTAGTGCAAAATGTTAACCAAAAATGTTTCTTCTATCGCTGCGAAAACACCCTTTTCGAATTTTTATTTTTAAGAGTGTAGGTAGCTCATTAGGTTTTGGAACACAGCATTTCGTTGTAGAATGATTTGTTAAATATTTGCTACATAATTTTTCCTTATGCAATCCCACAGGAACTTGCTGGCCAATCCATTTAACTGTAACTGTCATCTGGCTTGGCTGGGGGAATGGCTCCGTAAGAAACGGATTGTCACGGGCAACCCCCGCTGTCAGAGCCCCTACTTTCTAAAGGAGATCCCTATTCAAGATGTAGCCGTACAAGACTTTGCCTGTGAAGACGGTACGGCTATGAGCGTGTGTGGGGTCATTTAGTCATGTGTGTGTGTGTGTGTGTGTGTGTGTGTGTGTGTGTGTAAAAAGATCTTGTTTCTAGCTCTTAATGGGGCTCTGATAAGATCTGTTATGTTAACTTGAGCATAGCTCTGTGTTATCTTTCTTCTACACAAACAAGCTTACAATAACAATCCCCCTGGCATAACTTCACATCAAAAAGCTCATTTCAAATTGAATTATTCTTTACTTCTGATAAATGAGAACATTAACATGATGATTAATTTTCTCTTTGTGTGAGCGCAGGTAATGATGAGAATAGCTGTTCACCCCTGGCTCGCTGTCCTGCCGAGTGTTCGTGTTTGGATACGGTGGTGCGCTGCAGTAATAAAGGACTAAAGGTTTTACCCAAGGGCATTCCTAAAGATGTTACAGAACTGTGAGTGTGCACCAACTCACTATGGCCTCAAACCTCACAGCAATTTCATAATGAATGGCCATTTTCAAAAATCCCCTTATCTGATCCAGGCACACCTTTTTATAAACCCAGCTGCCTCCAAAAACGCATACTTGATGTCTGAAACAATACACGGCTGCTGTATATACGTCTTTGAAGTTTCTCCCATTACACTGTTGCTAATGTGCTATTTCCTCTGTGTTTGAGTAATAACTTGTTTGTCTTTTTTTGATAGCTATCTCGATGGCAACCAGTTCACGCAAGTCCCTCTGGAACTATCCAATTATAAACACCTCACTCTCATGTAGGTACAGCCCTCTCTGGAGTCATCCAATCACAAATAGTTTGCTGTTATCAGGGCCCTGCCCCTTTTAAACTAGCCAGTCATTACAGACCTGCACTCTTTTAAACGGAGAGAGTTAGCTTGTACATATGGTGTTTGATCCATTTTCTCATCCTTCCAATGCCAGGAAATCCAAATGTTTGTAGCTTATTTCCTGCACTATTAGAGTGTTCCACAATATTCCTCCACCAAACATAACAAATGAATTAAGCACTATTGAACAACCATCATTACACACACACATATGCAAATCCATCAATTAAATATGACTAAGTATGAGTGATTGCTCATTTCCGCAGTCTAAATTAGTTATTTTATGCACATAAAAAAGATCAAAGACTTTGAAATATTGTTTTAAATAATTTATAAGACTGAAAATGTTTTTTGTAGGTCTATTATATTTTAACATATTGTATTATTTTCATAAATGCAAATTAAATAGTTTTATAAATCACACCTGAACAGAAAAGTCCATTTGAGTGAGGCGATGCATCAAGGCTGTTGAATGTTTCTGTTTATTGTATTATGACTTGAAGCCTAACACATAACAATTGTACATGCTTTGTGTTTGCTGTTTGCAGTTTTAAAGGTCACTGCACTGATAAGTTCAGCTGTCTGATTGTCCTAACATGGAAGTTCACGTGTGCATTGTCTTTTGCCATGCATTGAACCGTATAATGTGAAATGTAATATGCAATTTGGGTCAATTTTTGAAATATTTTAAATACATCCCTTCATCAGTTTATCATTTTATTTATTTATTTTTACTTTATTTTTAGTTGCAGTAATACTAGTTTGGCTTTGATGGAGTTACTGTAATGCAGTATAAAAACAGCTCATGTGAATTACAAAATGAATTTATCTTAAATATTAAGAATTTTTTTCTTTTTAATGCTGTGCAACATTTTGTTATTGCTATGTACCATAAATGTTGGCTTTAAGTGTCCGATTTTCTTGTGGCTCATAACACTCTGCCTTTGTTTGCGTGTGTGTGTGTGTGTGTGTGTGTGTGCGTGTGTGAATGTGTGTTTTCTTGCAGTGATTTGAGTAATAACCAGATCAGCACATTGTCCAACCACAGCTTCAGTAACATGTCCGAGCTTCTCACCCTGTGAGTGTCAACATGATTTATGGCTTCAGTTAGTATGTCTGTGTGTTTCTTGTGCAAACACTAGTGTGGTTGTGTATGTTTGTAGCTGTGCATTGTGCGTGTATGATTTTTACCAATTTTATAGTTCTTGAAATTATATGTGCACTTATGCAGTTTGTGTAAATACAGTGGCGTCATGCGCCTTTTTTTGAGGGGGCAAAAGTGGTAGTCCTGGTCAGTGTTGGGGGTAAAGCATTACAAGTGACATGAGTTATGTAATCAGATTACTTTTTTTAAGTAACTACTAAAGTAACGCATTACTTTTAAATTTGCAACAAAATATTTGAGTTACTTTTTCAAATAAGTAACGCAAGTTACTTTGTTTTCCCATTTATTGATTGATTTGTTGAGAGAAATCAGGAGTAATGCAGAGGCGTTGTGCACGCTGCGTGAATATTAAGGGTATTCCAGACTAGTTCTAAACTAAATGTGAGCATACATTCACTCATTTACTTCTCCTGGCAGCACAGCTGAAAGGCTTATTTGCCCTCTACTGTACAGGTGTGAATTTGCATTTTCTTCAGTCTGATGATTATTCTTTTCACTTTTGGTGTGAGAGGGCCTTAACATTTGACAAAAATACAACTTTTTTGTTGTTATAAAAACAAACAAACAAACAAACAGCAACAAACAGCCCAGATGAGAAAAGGTAAAACAAAAGTAACATAACACATTACTTTCCATAAAAAGTAACTAAATAACGTTATTAGTTACTTTAGTAACACTTTAGTATAAGGAATACATATTCACTGTTAATTTTGACTTTTCCCTCAATAAATTACTAATTTACTGCTCATTAATAGTTAGTAAGGTAGTTGTTAAGTTTAGGTGTTGGGTAGATATTAATAATGTAGAATAAGGTAATGTAAAATAATATTTGCTTAATAAGTACTAATAAACAGCCAATATTCTAGTATGCATTCTAATAAGCAAATAGTTAAAAGACCCTAAAATAAAGTGTTACCATTACTTTTTTAGGGAGTAACGCAATATTGTAATGCATTACTTTTAAGAGTATCTTACCCCAACATTGGTCCTGGTTCATTCGAAAAGCTGATTTGGTTTAAATTTAGACACATGAATGAGTGATTTTTAGCCATACCATTTTAGACACTTTTACTTAACTTATTATTAAAGATAATAATTTAATTATCTTTTTTATCTTTATTTTTTTTTTTTTTTTGGGAAATTTCTTTTGGAAGTTGCAAAAACAACTTGCCTTATTTATTTTTTTATTGAGTTTGTATGGCTTGACGCTTCTGTGTAAATATATGTTTTTGCGAGTATTGTAATATTTTTTGTTTCATCCCAGAATTTTAAGCTACAACAGACTGAGGTGTATTCCTGTAAAAGCTTTCGACGGACTCAAATCTCTGCGCCTGTTGTGAGTACCTTATTGATGTGTGCGTGTGTCTGTGTGTGTGTGTTTGCTATTAGACTTTGATTTATGTGTTTTGGACTTTCTTGGATGGCTTCATTTCTCTATTCTCTCTGCAGGTCTCTTCATGGTAATGATATTGCTGTGATCCCAGATGGAGCTTTCAAAGATCTGTCCTCACTCTCCCACCTGTAAGTACCTCAGAATGAACACACACATACACACACACACACACACACACACACACACACACACACACACACACACACACACACACACACACACACACACACACACACACACACACACACACACACACACACACACACACACACACACACACACACACAAGCACTTATGAGTGTACCAAATAGGTTTTGACAGCTGGATGTACTTTGGTTCTTTCTTTTACTCTCACACAGACACACTGAAACACTTTCTTTGTCTGAACTTGGGGCACTGCAGCCACAGATTGGTTGAGTTCTTGGTCTCCCACGATGACCCTTTTTTTTATAATTCCCATGGATCAATTTCACAAGTGTAATTATGACTGACAGCCGAGAAGAACAAATCTACACATTACCTTACACAAGAGACTGTCAAGTAGCTAATATCATAATATTTTTACATGTTTATATCAAAATACTAGCTCTAAAACAGCTTGCTCCCTCAGAGAGCATTTTGTGTGTCATGAAGTAACCAAAAGTAGTGACGTTTCAGGTGCGTGAGTTGTAAACTCCATGATTTCCACAGGTTTGACACATTTAGGCTTATTTGTGGACTGGGAAATGTGATAGGTGGGGATTATCACAATGGCAGCCAATCAGAGCAACATGGAGGAACTACCCCCCATCAAACTCACGCTCTGTTAGAACTCGATGATCTGAAGCGTGACAGTTCCCTATGAAACTTTATCTGCTAATGTCTCTGTTCCCTTTCAGTCGGTCACGTTCGACGTACGTCAGTAGTGACCGACGAATCGGGATATCGCTTAGAGAGCCCTATCATCTTCGTGTAATCTAAAACAAGCCAATGGAATTGGCGTGCGATATTTGCATAATGCGCACCGCCCCCGTCAGGTGTATATAAATAGGAAGCAGATGCAATCGCACTCTGTCTTTCGCTCCGGAGCCATTCACTGGTGTCCTATTTAGAAGACTCCTTTCTTCGTGTGTTTTTTTTACTAAAACACTGCCTCAGAAGAGGATCTGCAGGGAGCTTTGGTGCTGGTGAAGAGGGTACGTGCAGCGAGGTCGCGAGTGTCTGAGGAGCCGAGCTATAAGCTCTAAACTGCTGTTTTCACAGCAACACAAAGAGTGTGTGTGAGGTAGCGATTTGGGCCGGTTCCTCGGTGTGTCAGGGAGTGGTGTACCTGACACATCGCGTCGCTCCCTGGGTGCTTCAGCACGAGTGAGTTGACTTCCCCTTCTAAAAGAGCTTTACAGACGAACCCTGACAGTATGTCATTTCGCCTGT
This sequence comes from Chanodichthys erythropterus, assembly GCF_024489055.1. Classification (NCBI taxonomy): domain Eukaryota; kingdom Metazoa; phylum Chordata; class Actinopteri; order Cypriniformes; family Xenocyprididae; genus Chanodichthys; species Chanodichthys erythropterus. The sequence continues at coordinate 20,316,566 of NC_090232.1, forward strand.
GCGTTACTGGGTGCGGTCGTTCCCTGGTCCCTGCTGATGGGCACAATCGCTGCATCTCGTGTTTGGGCGTTCAGCACGCTGAAGCAGCGTTTGTGGATGGTTCATGTTCCCATTGCGGGAACATGACCATCGCGGTGCTGAGGTCGAGGCTCTCCTTCCTGAAGTCTCAGGAAGCGGGAGTCCCCTCTCCTATGCCGCGTACGACCGTTTTTTTCCGGCCCCGGGAACCGGAATGACGGTACGGCGCTGTATAGGGAGGGCGACCTGAGGATAACGGTCAGGGCTCCCCCGTCGAGCGGAAACGCTCCGCAGGCCCCTGCCCCCTCATCAGCACCGCAACCCATCCTGCCGCCGTTGGTTTCCGCTGGGCCCTCTTCGGACTGTCCAGCCGTTACCTTTTGTGCGCCGGCGGAGGATCAGATGTCGATCGCTGCGTCGGAAGGCGAGTTTGAGTGTTCGGGGGAGGAAGATCCGGATGCGCTGCCGCCCTCCGGGACGGCAGCGTTGCCCGAATCGGATCCCGAACTCTCGGCTGTGCTCTCCCAGGCCGCCTTGTGTGTCGGGCTCGAGTGGAACCCTCCACCCTGTCCCGGCCCATCGCGGCTGGATGATTGGTATTTGGGGGCGGGTCGCGCTGGTCAGCCCCAGCGTCCCGCCCCAATGCCTTTCTTCCCGGAGGTGCACGATGAGGTGACCAGGTCTTGGCAGACACCGTATAGTGTTCGTTCAAGGCCTGGCCCCCCGTCCGCCTTCACCTCCCTGGACGGCGGGGCAGCCAGGGGGTACGCGAGGATCCCGCCAGTCGAGCGGTCTGTTGCGATGTCCCGGGCCTGTAAATTCTCAGCCGGTCTGACTGAGAAAGCTTACAGTTCCTGTGGGCAGGCTGCCTCTGCCCTGCATGCGATGGCGCTTTTGCAGGTCTACCAGGCAAAAGCGCTGTCGGAAATGCCCCAGGAAGGTCCTGACCAACAGCTGCTGGGGGAGCTGCGCGCTGCCACCGACCTCGCCCTCCGGGCAACGAAGGTGACAGCACGCGCTGTTGGTCATGCGATGTCTACCTTGGTAGTCCAGCAACGCCATCTCTGGCTGACCCTGGCGGACATGCGGGATGCCGACAAGCAGAGGTTCCTAAATTCCCCCGTGTCCCCGGTCGGCCTATTCGGCGACGCGGTAGAGAGCTTCGCCCATCAGTTCTCCGCTGCACAGAAGTAGGCTGAGGCTATCAGTCACGTCATGCCACGGCGGTCCGCTGCTGCCTCCACCCAGCCGCCCGTGGCTCAGCCTCAGCCCGCTCGTCGCCGAGGGCGCCCGCCTGCATCGTCCTCCGCCCCTGCTAAGACGGCAAAGCAGCAGCCTACACCAGCCAGACAGCAGGGTGCCGGTCGCGGGCGTGGTGCCCAGCCCGTCTCCGCTAAGCCCGGTGGTAAGCGTAAGAGCAAAACACGGCACTGAGACGGGCAACCTGGAGGGGAAGGATCTTGCTCTTCGGGAGAGTTTTCCACCATCTCTCCCACCCCCGGAGGAGGGCCGGGGGGAATTTGTGTTTGTCTGTCTACCGCCGCTGGCTCTCTGGAGTCCAGCGGTACCCACTTTTTCACAAAAAGAGCAGTTTCCTCAAACTCCAGGTCACAACAAGGGGTGTCTGTCAGTGTGCCAGGCTCCGCCTCGCCGCTGACAGCTCCCTCCCCATTCGCCAGCAGGTGGCAGTGTGATGGTGCAGACCGCGTCCCGTGCGCTGTCTCCCATGCACACTGCTGCCTCGCAGAGTCTGACCCCACTCCGGGCCGCCCCCAAGCCGTCCGGGTCGGGTCCCTCTCTGCCTTGCTGCCCCACCCCCGGTGCGTCTGTGGTGCCTTTGGTCCTGCTGGCTCAGTGTCTGGAAGCGTGGAGCACGCTCCCCAGCCTGTCCAGTTGGCTCATTCGTACTATCAGACTCGGCTATGCGATTCAGTTCGCCCGGCGTCCCCCGGTCTGCAGGGCTGTCCACTTCACTCCGGTGTCGTTGGACAGTGCTCCTGTTCTCCGGGTGGAGATTGCTGTCCTCCTGGCGAAGGGTACAATCAAGCCGGTCCCTCCAGCCGATATGAAGTCGGGGTTTTACAGCCCCTACTTCATTGTACCGTAAAAGGGCGGTGGGCTACGGCCAATCCTGGACCGTCCCCAGGATTGGTTTGCAGCAATAGACCTGAAGGACGCATACTTTCATGTCTCGATTCTGCCTCGACACAGACCCTTCCTAGGTCGGTCTGCGTTCGAGGGTCGGGCATGTCAGTACAAAGTCCTACCCGACATGGTTGTAGCTCCCAACCGGTTGGGTCTTCAGGTCAACTGGGACAAGAGCAAACTCGCCCCCGGGTAGAGGATCTCTTGTTTCGGTCTCGAGCTAGACTCGGTCGCACGGACTGCGCGTCTCACCGAGGTGCGCGTCCAGTCGGTGTTGAACTGCCTGAGCTCGCTCAAGTGCAGGACAGCGGCTCCACTGAAAGATTTTCAGAGGCTCCTGGGGCATATGGCATCTGCAGCCGCGGTAACGCCGCTCGGATTGCTTCATATGAGACCGCTTCAACACTGGCTCCGCGGCCGGGTCCCGAGATGGGCGTGGCAGTGCGGCACGCTCCGTGTCCCCGTGACACCGAGCTGCCGTCGCACCCTTGTCCGGTGGTTGGACCCTTCGTTCCTGTGGGCCGGAGTACCCCTCGAACGAGTGTCCAGGCACGCTGTGGTCTCCACAGATGTCTCTGCCACGGGATGGGGGGCCACGTACAACGGGCATGCAGTGACAGGTCTTTGGATGGGGCCTCAGCTGCATTGGCATACCAATTGCCTCGAGTTGCTAGCGGTTCGTCTTGCGCTGGCCCGCTTCAAGGAGCTGTTGTCAGGCAAGCACGTTCTAGTCCGCTCACTAAGCACTGCGGCCGTTGCGTACACCTACCGTCAAGGTGGTCTACGCTTCCGTCGCATGTTGCAACTCGCCCGCCATCTCTTGTTGTGGAGTCAGAAGGATCTGAGGTCCCTTCGGGCCACTCGTGTCTCAGGTGTGCTCAACCGTGCAGCCGACGAGCTGTCACGGCAGCATCTACTTGCGGGCGAGTGGCGGCTCCACCCCCAGGCGGTCCAGCTGATTTGGCAGCGTTTCGGCGAGGCCCAGGTCTTGCCTCCCCGGAAACTGCCCTCCGCCAGTGATTTTATTCCCTGACCGGCGGCACGCTCGGCACGGATGCCCTGGCACACAGCTGGCCCCCGGGTCTGCGCAAACATGCGTTTCCCCCAGTGAGCCTTCTCGCACAACTCATGTGCAAGGTCAGGGAGGACGGGGAGCAGGTTCTGTTAGTGGCTCCGTACTGGCCCACTCGGACCTGATTCTCAGACCTCATTCTCCTCGTGACAGCACCTCCCTGGCCGATTCCTCTGAGGAAGGACCCCCTGACTCAGAGACGGGGCACCCTGTGGCACCCGCGTCCCGATCTGTGGAACCTCCACGTGTGGTCCCTGGACGGGATGCGGAGGTTCTGAGTGATCTCCCGCAAGCGGTCGTAGACACCATCACTTCCGCTAGAGCTCCTTCCACTAGGAATCTCTACGCGCTGAAGTGGAACCTGTTCGTCGAATGGTGCGCCTCTCGCCGAGAGGACCCCCGATCATGTTCGGTCGGATCCGTGCTTTCCTTTCTGCAAGATGGGTTGGAGCGAAGGCTGTCTCCCTCCACCCTCAAGGTGTATGTTGCCGCCATTGCCGCACATCACCATGCAGTTGAGGGTAAGTCCCTGGGGAAACACGATCTGATCGTCAGATTCCTGAGGGGGGCCATGAGACTGAATCCTCCTCGCCCTTCCTCCGTACCCTCTTGGGATTTGACCCTGGTTCTCACAGCTCTCCGGGGTCATCCCTTCGAACCTTTGCAATCAGTCGACCTGAAACTAATGTCTCTTAAGACGGTTCTTCTGGTTGCATTGGCTTCCCTGAAGAGGGTAGGGGATCTGCATGCATTTTCGGTCGACGAAACGTGCCTAGAATTCGGGCCCGGTGCTTCTCACGTCATCCTGAGACCCCGGCCTGGATACGTGCCCAAGGTTCCTACCACTCCCTTCAGAGATCAGGTAGTGAACCTGCAAGCGCTGCCCTCGGAGGAGGCAGACCCAGCCCTAGCTTTGCTCTGTCCCGTCCGCGCTCTGCGCGTTTACGTGGACAGAACGCGAAGCTTCAGGACCTCAGATCAGCTCTTCATCTGTTACGGAGGCCAGCAGAAGGGAAAGGCTGTCTCCAAGCAGAGGATGGCCCACTGGATAGTGGATGCCATCGCCTTGGCGTACAAATCCCAGGGCGTGCCTTGCCCGCTCTGGTTGAGAGCCCACTCCACCAGAGGGGTGGCCTCTTCCTGGGCGCTGGCTCATGGCGCCTCGCTGACAGATATCTGTAGAGCTGCGGGCTGGGCGACACCTAACACGTTCGCTAGGTTTTATAGCCTACGTGTAGAGCCGGTATCCTCGCGTGTACTTGCATCCACTAGTCGGTAGACGTGTTGTACCCACTCTAAGTGTCGGCTTGCAATGCCATTCCCGCCACTGGCCGGATACGTGCATACTTTCACACCAGTCGCGTTCCCCGCTTGGCGAACCCTGTCGAGTTCCTCCGCCTCCCCCTTCGGCTCGGACATTGCGGAGTGTCTGATGCCAGGCCTACATCCGTCGCTGACGCTGTCTGTTGGCTGGGGCCCATATGTCGTGACCCCTCTACGTGAGCGGTCCCATATGTGTATTTTCCACGGTTTAAAACTCCCTACGGGCCGAGTCCGTGTCTTTCCCTTAGCAGAGCCAGCTCTGCTGTCACCTGTCAGATGAGTCTCCCCCTAACCAGGTGGAGCCATCCCAGGGACTCCATATGCATACTGCCCCCCCGGGCCAGTCCATGTGTGTATTCCCACGTAAACTCCTCCCCCATTGGGTAGGTAGTGGTCTCCGCAGCGTCCCTTACGGGTTCGCTTTCCCAGTGTGTCTAGTTTACTTAGTGGGTAGTGGTTAGACAGCAGTAGACTCTCTCGGTGTAAGCTCGCCCCCTTCACCGCCAGCCGGTGCTATGGGCGGCTGAGCTTGCGCTGGGCACTGGAAGGGGTTTCGTAACTGTGGCGCTTTAGTTGGGATCCCAATTCGTCGGTCACTACTGACGTACGTCGAACGTGACCGACTGAAAGGGAACGTCTCGGTTACGTATGTAACCCTCGTTCCCTGAAGGAGGGAACGGAGACGTACGTCCCGTCGCCACAGTTTCTGTACCCTCGCTGTAGCGCGGACACCAGTTGTCTCCTCAGCGAAAAACAGAGTGCGATTGCATCTGCTTCCTATTTATATACACCTGACGGGGGCGGTGCGCATTATGCAAATATCGCACGCCAATTCCATTGGCTTGTTTTAGTTTACACGAAGATGATAGGGCTCTCTAAGCCATATCCCGATTCGTCGGTCACTACTGACGTACGTCTCCGTTCCCTCCTTCAGGGAACGAGGGTTACATACGTAACCGAGACGTTTTAAGGTGTTGCTTTAGAAAAATTAGTGACTGTACGCTACTTCATATCATGTTTCATTTTATTTTTGTATCACTGATTATTTTATCATCCATTTTTTGGAGAATGTTTGTAATATATTGTGTGTGTTTCCTGCAGGGCTCTGGGAGCAAACCCTCTGTACTGTGATTGTCACATGCAGTGGCTCTCTGACTGGGTAAAGAGTGGCTACAAGGAGCCTGGAATCGCACGCTGTGCCGGTCCTGGAGAGATGACAGACAAACTACTGCTGACTACACCCTCCAAGAAATTCACATGCACAGGTAAACCCACCCGTGCACTTTGGAAACACTCATCCTGTCACGGAGAGGGCATTAGTACTAACTCTAGCTTATATGCTCAGATGTTAATGTTGTAAGTAATGTGATTTGATTGGTACATTTTTAGAGGTGCTGGGGACTTGTGGTTTTCCTGTGCCAGGTAAGGAAGCCAATCAGAGCCCTGACCCAGCCCCCTGTATCTGCCACCCAGCCTACCTGTTTTAGTTTGTGAGCCAATTTTGTGACGCTTTACCTGCTCAATCCTATCTGTGTTTGTAAGTCTGTGGTTGTGTTTTTGTTGTATCTTTGTTTGTGTTTATAACATGCTGTGTAATTTCTTTTTCTCTCTGTATTTTACATAGGTCCAGTGGATGTGAGCATTTTGGCTAAATGTAATCCTTGTTTATCCAATCCATGCAAGAATGATGGAACCTGCAGTAACCATCCCGTTGATTTTTACCGATGCACCTGTCCGTATGGTTTTAAGGTATTTACACACAAGAATATCTCATTTAAGGTCTTGCCAAGGTATTAAACTTTGTACATGCAACTCGTCTTTGTGCTACAATGGACAAAATTGTGTGGTTTGTTTGAGAAAAGATGCTATTACATTTCTAAGACAGCAGACTTTTCACCTGGCAGGCATATAAATGGCAACTAAATTAAAAAAAAAAAAATATATATATATATATATATATATATATATATATATATATATATATATATATATATATATATATATATATATATATATATATATGAAACCTTACATTGAAGGAAGGATCAAAGTCATATAGGGAGCAAAATATTACTTTTGCATAGGCGTTCTCTTGCATTCTGTGGATGGTTAAGATTATAATACAAAATTGTTCATCTAAACATTGAGAACATCTGAAATGTGTTGCTGAGATGCATGCATGGATGGACATTACATTTGTATGTAATGCAATATGCATATTCATATAGGGTCAAGACTGCGAGGAACCGATTCATGCGTGCATCAGTAACCCCTGTCAGAATGGAGGAACCTGTCATCTAAAGGATGGAGAGGAGAACACTCACTGGTGAGACAGACCTTGATCATTCTCATCATCAAAATGCTGAACTGTTTGAAATTACAACTGATATGTGTATGAGACGGATAGAGATATTCTTTATTGTATTCAGGCCCTGTTGAATGTGGCTTTCATTTAGTACATTAAGTAAATGATCAGATGTGTGTGCGTGTGTGTGTGTCCCTGCTGCTCCGGTAATGAATATACTTTATGGACAGAGTGTGTCTAATCTGTCTTAATCAGACTGAAGTGTCTGAAAGTGATCTGAGCTCACTCATGCACTTAATCAGCCAATCAAGGGCCTTTCTGTGGACACACACAGCAGAGACGTGTGTGTGTGTGTGGTGAGCTCAGGTTCAGATGTAGTCATACACTGATCAATGCTAATAAATCCTTTGTATTGGTGAATAAGAAGAGTTTAATTTGAGAACTTCTGCTTTACATTTTGATTAGTTAATGTAATGTAATACACTCACAGACACACACGGCCGCTGCATAAAATACTTTCTTCTATCCCAGTTTAATGTGCAGAGACAACCATAAGTAAGCCATTCATAGGTCAAAGAGCGAAAACACTGCGGCTCTGTAGTGCTTTCAAATATTCATGAATATGGAACTTGATAATGTATGTGAATAACTGATAAATGTATTCTCTTCAGTGTGACGCATCATAAATCATAAATGTAAGATTTAACCGGTTTCATTAGTGGTTCTCCTGTTGATTATATGAATTCAAGCCAGCTTAACTGAATGAGGTGCTGTATAGGGTTTAAATCAATCTTAAAGGTGCCGTAGAACATTACATACACAAGTACATTACACACTGTTGGAGAGATTTATAAAGAATGAAGTTGTGTTTATGCATTATACAGACTGAAAGTGTTTAAAAATGAAAATAGCGACACCTCTTGTCTCTGTGAATACAGTAAGAAACGATGGTAACTTTAACCACATTTAACAGTACATTAGCAACATGCTAATGAAACATTTAGAAAGACAATTTACAAATATCACTAAAAATATAATGTAATCATGGATCATGTCAGTTATTATTGCTCCATCTGCCATTTTTCGCTGTTGTCCTTGCTTGCTTACCTAGTCTGATGATTCTGCTGTGCACAGATCCAGACGTTAATACTGGCTTCCCTTGTGTAATGCCTTGAACATGAGCTGGCATATGCAAATATTGGGGTTATACATGTTAATGATCCCGACTGTTACGTAACAGTCAGTGTTATGTTGAGATTCGCCTGTTCTTCAGAGGTCTTTTAAACAAATGAGATTTATATAAGAAAGAGGAAACAATGGAGTTTGAGACTCACTGTATGTCATTTCCATTTACTGAACTCTTGTTATTCAACTGTGCCAAGGTAAATTCAATTTTAAATTGTAGGGCACCTTTAACTCATGCATACATACACTTGCGTGCATAGTGCTGAATGCTCAAACAAATGCTTACACGTTACACATGTGAAATGCAGACACCATTCAAAATTTTGGGGTTGTAAGATTTTTAATGTTTTTGAAGACAGTTGTGCTGGTTAATTTTTTGTGAAAACCATGGATTCCCCTCACAACCTGTATTATAGACAAAGCTTCAATACATTTTTTCAGCATTATTTGATGAATAAAAAGGTCTTAAGAACAGCATTTATTATATGAAATAGATTTTTTGTAACAATATAAAAAATCTTTACTTAGACTTTTGATCAATTTAATGTATCCTTACTGAATAAAAGTAAAAATTTCGTTCCATTTTTTTACTGACCACAAACTTTTTTAAAAATAGTGAAATGAAATTCACGCATACATATAAACTCTTCACAGAGTGAAGAGAATTAGCTCAAAATGGAAATATGAATAATTAATCATAACTTGTTATAATTAATTATAAATATTTGAATCAGTTAATCGAATGAACTTGATGTAGCTGAATTAATATTACAATCAATTAACTCAGTATTGATCATCTATCAACTCTTCAAAAAGGATATTTTCCATGGCCACAGAAAAAAATAACTCTTTCTTAGCATGTAGCTGTGATCGTAATCGTTATCAGTGACATTGGTTAATAAGCAGGTCAGAACCAACTCGCAAGAATGTGCACACAAGTTTTAACTAAATCACAAACACAGAGACTAAACACACAGACATACAAATCATGCATAGGAAATGAAAGAGTGGAACTGAATTTGAACCGTAGCATAACAGGGGAATGAAGCTATGAAAAGAGTAATTTAAGGAGCTGGAAGAACCATCAGTTTCTCACTATAAAGCACCTTTTTTAAACAAAGGGGTTCAAACTTTAGTGTTCAAATCTACGATACTTGCAAATGCCTTAGCTGCTTAGAAGCATCCAGATCTGCAGGCTTCTGTGTTGAGTGAAGAAATGACAACAAACTTACACTGTTAATTTGACCCTGTATTCGAGGAAGATGCACATGGCTTGAATTGGATGAGGCCTGCCAGCCTGGCTCGGGGGCCGGGTGGGGTCACATGTGACAGCAATTCATAATATCAACAGGAACAAACAGAAGACCAGAAGCACGAGAGCGATCTGTGTGGGGGCTTTTTAACTTCTACAGAAGTCACACCTTTGAGTTTTGGCTTAACCAATGAGAAAGGTGCAATTCTCAAGCTGGAAAATTCCTTTGTTTGAAAGTGGACTCATTTGCATGAGGGAAGAAAGCTTGTAGTTTGTGTCTTTTTATACTCTCATAAATACAACAAACATAAAATGCATTCTATGAGAAGATGTCCACCAAGTGTGAGTCATTAAACGAGTAATTTGAAATGAAACACCACCTAGCTGAGCTACATTATCTAGTAGTTCCAAATTTCAGGCATACATAACATGATACAATATACACACAGTAATAATACACAAAATGTACTGGGGAAATGCATGTTCATTTCTTTAAGCAAATTTGTCAATGAATTAGTGGAAAGGATGCCATTTCTATGGGCTGCATGTCCGATTCTTGTATTGAGAACAATCAATGTCTCAAGTGTCTTTGAAGTGTATGTGGGGACCAAATGGTGGCATAGTTCTGAGTGGGGGGCCAGACATTATGGAGTCTGCATGTTGTGAAGATTAACTATTGTATGTTTGATCGCTCAGAGGCTATAACATACATGCACCTGTTAGAAGCAGATGATGTATCAATCTGCATTTCCCATTTGCACAAGCATTATATAAGTGTTTGTATGTTTGAGCATTACCCATCTGTGTGACTACTTCACGTGTGTAGGCAAGTGTTTCATGTATATATATGTGTGTAAGTAGAGTTTGATTCAAACCTTGCATGCATCATATTACTGGCATGCCCGCAGTACTTATTGCTCATACTAAGGGTTTTGAATAAACTAAACTTAGATATCAAACTTATCCTGTCTGTGCTTTGGGCATGAATGATACCGTAAATTGTGCAGCTTGTTGAAGAGAGATGATCTGATGATAATTTCTAAGCACCCATACTTAAAATTTTGTGAAGAAATAGTTAAAAAAATTGAAGGAAGGACCTGAACTATGCACCACAATATCTAGAACAATGGACTGTGAGAGAAATGTAGTAGTATAGAAACAATTATAGACAATTATAGAATATCACTACTGTTCATAGAGTTTGTCTGAGTGAATTAAAAGTTTCAAAAGGATTAAAAAGTCGTTATGTGTGTATTTTCAGGTGCGTGTGTCCAGATGGATTTGAGGGCGACGAATGTGAGATAAATATCGATGACTGTGAAGATAATGACTGTGAGAATAACTCTACGTGTGTGGATGGTATCAACAACTACACCTGTCTCTGCTCACCTGAATACACAGGTAACTTACACACATACACACGCTCAGTCACACGCAAAATGCTCTGTGTCCTCTGTGCTTTGTGTTTAACTGTCTGATGCTAACATGCAAATGTGCCGCTTGAGCTAACATGCTAACATGTCAAACACGTCCTCTGTATTTCTTTGTCTTTCTGTCGTTACTTGTTTCTCTTTTTCTGCTAGCTGCTAATAATAATGAGGTGGAGAAAGGTTAGTTTACTCTCTTTCACTTCATCCTCCCATTGTCTCTTTCCTTTTCTGTTTCTGGCTAGTGTGCCCTCTGTGCTTGCTAAAGAATGAAATGCACACACACACATTGATGTTTTCCTTGCTGGTTCACTGTCAATAGAGGTGTATTGTATTGTTGTTGTTCAGAGTATTGACATCTTAGAGCATCTTCCCCTCTGTAAGATGATTAATCAGAGACTACACTGGACACGCAAACACAATCCTACTGGTTTAATGGGATGCGACTTTTGTTTTCTTACAGTACACACTACTTTGATTATTCATATTCCTTCCACTCTTTCTGATTTTCATAATGAGTATGTGTATGTGCAGGGGAGCTGTGTGAAGATAAGCTGGATTTCTGCGCTTCAGAGCTGAACCTGTGTCAGCACGACTCGAAATGTATTCTGACGGCTAAGGGCTTCATGTAAGTCACTAAAATCCCCACTACCTGTGTTATAGACTCAGCCTCAAACAATAAATCCACATTCTTGATCATCTGAAACATACTGGCAAAATCAGGTCCTCAGGTTATTATCAGTCCATTTGTAAACAAAGCTGTGTTTTAAAGATACTGGGCCACTTTTAGCGAAGAATTTACACTTGAATTGCTTTTAAAGAAAGAGTTTTTAATTTCAAGGTCCTTAATACCAAATAAACCAGATAAATAGACTATCTACAAGCAGAATTGTGTATTTCACAGTTCACAGTTATGTCTGTGAAATATTTACATAAACTTATATATACACTACTGGTCAAAAGTTTTTTTCAATTTTTTTATGTTTTTGAAAGAAGTCTCTTATGCTAATCTAGGCTGCATATATTTGATGAACAATACTATAAAAACAGTATATTATAATAATTTAAAGGGTTAGGTCACCCTTAATGAAAATTCTGTCATTTATTACTCACCCTCATGTTTTTCCACATCCGTATGTCCTTCATTAATCTTCGGAACGCAAATTAAGATATTTTTGTTGAAATCCGATTCCTCCATAGCCAGCAATGACATTTCCTCTCTCAAGATCCAAGGTACTAAAAACATATTTAAATCAGTTCATGTGAGTACAACGCTCCGAAGCTTCATGAAGCAGAGTTTTGAAATCGGCCATCGCTATATAAGTCGTTATTTTGTTTTTTTTGGCGCACCAAAAATATTCTCGTCGCTTTATAATATTAATATTGAACCACTGTACTCACATGAACTGATTTAAATGTGTTTTTAGTACATTAATGGATCTTGATAGAGGAAATGTCATTGCTGGCTATGCAGGCCTCACCGAGCCATTGGATTTCAACAAAAATATAATTTAATTATAATTTAATTTCTGTTTCAAAGATGAACGAAGTTCTTACGGGTGTGGAACGGCATGAGAGTGAGTAATAAATTACATTATTTTCATTTCATCATTACTCCAGTCTTCAGTGTCACATGATCCTTCAGAAATCATTCTAATATGCTGATTTGCTGCTCAGCAAACATTTATTATTATCAATTTTGAAAACATTTGAATGGTAGTGTATCACATCTTCCACAAAAAATCAACAATGATAATAATAATAAATGTTTTTGAGAATCACAGGAATAAATAACATTTAAAAATGTATTAAAATGGAAACCAATTATTTTAAATTTTAGTAATATTTCACAATATTTTGATCAAATAAATGGTTGAGCAAAAGAGACTTTAAACAAAACAAAACAAAAAAACAATGAAAAGTATTGCATGCACCAAACCTTTGAGTGCCGGTCTATTTATATAATATACTGTATATTATAGCTCTTATAGACCAATCATATCATGACTATATCACTGCATACTCTTCTGACTCCAGTGCATTAGTGCTGTACAGACATTTCGATTCCTATATGAATCGTTGCCTATAAAAACTGCCCTTCTGCAGTCACTTAAGCCTGTTGGATCCAAATCCTTTTTGGATTCAGTTTCATCACGCTCTCCCCTCCAGACTCCCCCTTCTCTCACTCACTCTCATCTCGTCTTTTATTTCATCCCTCTCTCCACCAGACCAAAACAATCACCATGTTAGAAACCATCAGGTGTGTGTTTCCTTCTCTGCTGATATGTGTGTGAGCAGCAGACCACATAAGTTCATTTGTGTGTTTTTATGCCCATTGGTGCAGATGTTAACACAACACTAGAGCTGTGTGGAATGCAGCTGGAGTCTCTGAGGTTCTGCTCTGTGTTTGTGTTCTGATATTCCATTACAGCTCTCCCGTTGGGTTTACTATAAAAATGAGTTGGAGGGGGGTGTTTTAAATATGATATGATGCGATATGAAGGGATGATGAATGTGTTTATGTAGCGCTTTAGGGTATGTGTAAATTCATGAAAAAGAATTTCAATTTCAATGGTTCGAGTAACTAAAACTTTAGTAATTAGAGAAGTCTAATCTCACAACACAATAGATTTCACTGTTCATATACTGTATGTATATTATTTAAAAAAAAAAGAAGTATGATCTCAATCACACCACTGAACCTACAACAGATTTTGACATGTCAGGCCCAACTTTAGACCCCCAAACCTAGTTAGATGGACCTTAAGTTACTAAAAGTGTATGGCTTCTGCCTTTTGACTTACTTTCATTTAAAGTAAGTTTTGTGGGTTTTAGTCCACATCTATTCACTTTGAGGCATGGGGATTTCAAAATTTTCATGCTAAAGATCCTCATTTATATATTTATTTAGTCTCTTGGAAATGCACATTCAAAAAAGTAAAGCACTGAGCTTGAGTTGGGATGCAGATGTAAATTTACTTTCATTAGGCGGTAGGGTAAAATGTAAATATTCTGAGGACTCTACCCAGCAAGCAATTTTGCTTTCAATATACATCTAATAGCTGTCCAAACAAGGCCCTGACATCTAGGCTAAAACAAGACAAAATCTGGGCTGTCAGTGAAAATGTAATAGATGTCTAACCATGTAATCACTGTTGACTTTGCTTACATGACGGAATATCATACATCTGGCAAGTTATTTTGACAAATGTGTAACCAAAATTCTAGGTTATTTTTGCTAGAAGTGGGTTACTCATAGCCGGACTATCAGGTCTATAGTTAACCGAGACAGTGAAATGACGGCTATTGCTTGCTGGGTAATCTTATTAAAATATACCATGGTAACCACAGGTAAAACCCTGCAAGGCTTCTCACTACCATAGTAAAAAGTAACTACATTTGGTTTCTATAAAACTATGAAAATATGAAAAACAGGAGGCTAAACTGCACTGATTCAGTAGTTACTCAGACAGAGGGCCCTATTTTAACAATGTAAACGCAAAGTGTAAAGCGCAGGTGCACTCAGGGCGTGTCCAAATCCACTTTTGCTATTTTAACGACGGAAAAACGGTCCGTGCGCCGGGGCGCATTTTTGAAACTCTTAATGAGTAATGGGCGTAACGTTCAATAAACCAATCAGAGTGTCATCTCCCATTCCCTTTAAGAGTGAGATGCGCTCGCGCCATGGCGGATTGCTATTTACATGGCGGAATTTGTTGGCGGAAAAGCTGAACGCTTTTCAAGCGAAGAAACGATCTGCTCGTGCGCGAAGTTAAAGCGGGCTTGCAGGCTTTCAAATAGCTCCACGCGATGAGTCAGTTAATATATATGTGTGTGTATTGGCACGATTGTTCAATTAATTAGCCAATTTCGTTCATCATTATAAGTAGTAATAGGTTGAATTGAAAATAGGTAGCCTAATTCTAATACACACAATGACTATTCATCATTACATTTTTATATTTATGTAGCCTACACAATAATATTCTTTTACACTGTAATCCTTTTGTTTTTAATATTTGGCATGTTTGTGTGATGCGCATCCCTGTGTGTAATAAGCAAAGTCAACGCGCACTGTGGACGCGCCCAGAGGTGCAGTTTCTACCAACGCGCTCTAACAAAAAAATAGTGCGCCATTGACTTTAGACTTTAGACCAGGGGCCTGTACCATGAAGCTGGATTAGCTGGCTAGCCAGGTAAGTTTCAGATTAGTTTGCACCAATCTTGGGTTTTAGGTACCATGAAAGTGACTTGGCTTTTAGCGGTGTTCATCGCCATGGTAACTTACGCTCCACGGCTAACCTGCTCCGGGGCAGGTTATGTTCAGGGTTAGAGATCTCAAACTGAAATTGGACCAATCAGGTGTAAGCTAAGTGACACTGACACACCCAACGCAATAAAGTCATTCCCCCAGTTTCTCTTCCTCCAAATTAAAGGTCATTATATAGTAAAAACAAATATTTAATGATGAAATTGTCTGGTTTTAATGATAATATAATTTATATATGATTTGTATATGATCTATATTTTTATTAATCCATTACACACATGCAAGTTTAGTTTAACAGTTGTTATTAAGCACTTAGTTTCAATGAATATTGATCATATGTAGGCTAATATAAATAAGGTGTAAATATACTATTTAAATATGACTACATGTGAGCTTGTATGTTTGAGTCTCTATCTCTATATATTATTAACCATATAAACTAACTTCACTTGGACTGATAGAGAAAGATCATTTCTTTTATTTGTCCTCTTTCAAAGATAAGTATTTTCCATTAGTGTAAATGCGTTTAAATTCTTAATTTTCAGCGAATTGAATCTCGCTGGCTCTCTCGTGAGAAGTGAATCACAGTTTATTTCTGTTGCAAGGCATGTGATTGGCTGTTCACCACTGATGTCACAGATTCATGTGCACACACTTCACAAACTCAGGATCAAAGCCTGAGTTGACAGAGAAAGTTGATGATCAGCATCATGGTACCAACAAAGCCGGATTGGAGTGGTTTGGTTTTGTCAACTTGAAACTAATCCTATAACCCTGAGTTTGTTCATCTACCATCATGGTACAGGCCCCTGGTTTGAGTTGGTCTATGGCGCAGTCTATTTTCAGCTCCTTAAAATAGCAATGCGCCTGAACACACCTCTTTTTTAGACCAGCACACCCATGGGCACACTAACTGGCGTATATGGATTTACTAATTTAAGGACGTGGCGCTGAACAGGAAAACGCGAACGGCGCCGGATGCAAACTAGCAAACACACTTGCGCTGCGCCTTGCGTCGGGTGTATTATAGGGCCCAGAGTGTTTGAATTCGTCTCAACATTGATGAAAGGATTGAATTCAGCAAAGAATTCTGTTATCAAACACAAATGTCTCAGTGATTTAAACTAGTTTAAAGCCTGATGAAACAGCACAGACATTCTCAACAGCGTTAACAATGTTACAACAAGAGAAACACTTTGCTCTGAACGAACAAGTTAGAAGGCTTTGCAATCCACTAATCACCAACATTTACAATGGATTTACTGTTGTAACCATAATATTTTGGCAGAAATATGGTTGATTTAAACTGAATGTGATTCTGCAGCCTTGATATTATTGGAGTTAAAGATGAAGATGCTTAAATGTTAAATGTGATGTTGTTTTGTGTGTGTGTGTAGGTGTGAGTGTACTCCAGGTTACACCGGGGAGCACTGTGAGGTGGATTTTGATGATTGTGAAGATAATAAGTGTAAAAACGGGGCTCAGTGTATTGATGCTGTGAATGGCTACACATGTGTGTGCCCAGAAGGATACAGGTGAGCATGAATACACAAACACAATACAGTCACCAGGCAGAGATAATCAGAGATCACAATGTGGAATACATGTCTCACTGTGTTTTTGTGTGTTTGTGCACAGTGGGTTGTTCTGCGAGTTCTCTCCTCCAATGGTCCTGCCGAGAACAAGTCCGTGTGACCACTACGACTGTGCCAACGGTGCACAGTGTGTTGTCAAGGACACAGATCCTGTGTGTCAGTGTCTCCATGGTTACGAGGGCGTGCACTGTGAGAGGCTGGTCAGCGTCAACTTCATCAACAGAGAATCGTTTCTGCAGATCCCCTCCAACCTCATTACAGAACAGGCTAATATATCTCTACAGGTACAAGTCATAAAAAGATCATTCTGCTTGTGTTTTTAAGTGTGAGAGAGATTGTTAATTCTTCATCAAAGACGCATATACTCACACTCATGTGGTCTATATGCGTATAATAGATCGCCACAGATGAGGATAATGGAGTGTTGCTGTATAAAGGGGATAATGAGCACATTGCTGTGGAGCTCTACAGAGGCAGATTGAGAGTCAGTTATGACTCTGGATCATTCCCTCCATCTGCCATCTACAGGTACATATACATTTTAGATACCGTATTTTACAACAGCACAATTTAGAGTTAGAACTATCCATTTTACAATATGTTAAATCAAGACCAGTTATCTATCAATACATCTTTATTATATTCACATTGTATTTAATCCAGACTCCATATACTCCATATACCATTCAAAAGTTTGAGATCAGTCAGATTTTTTAAAGACATTTTACTTTTATTCAGTAAGTATGCATTCAATTTATAAAAAATGATAGACATTTATAATGTTACAAAAGTGTTTTTTTTTTTTTTTTTCTCAAATAAATGTTGCTCTTTTGAACTTTCTATTCACCAGTGAATCCTGAAAAACATGTATCACAGTTTCTACAAAAATATTAAGCAGCACATGTGTGCTTTATTCTTGATTTTTTTTCTGGTTCAAGAAGCCGCAATATCGCAACTGCCGTTTTATACTCAGTCTAATTTCTGTGAAAAATGAAAATAACTCCAACCAAAGTTAAAGCTGAGATCAAAGAGAAGTTGGCAAAGGGTCGCAGACTCCTATTGAAGACCTCTGGTCTAAGCAAAACCTAAAAAAGTTTGTTTTTTTCTTTCCTTTCTCAACAGTAATGAGAAAAAAAATCTTTCTTCTGAAGTAAATCTTTTTTTCTGAAGTCTAATCAATTTAAAGGGGTCATGAACTGCATTTAAAAAATATATATATATACAGTATAATGTTCTCTGAGGTCCATTCATAATGCTATCAAGATTTTTACATCAAAAAACATCCTAATTTAGAAGCAATAGGCTTTTTTCTTGTCTTGTTTTTGACCCTCTCTTTCGAAATGTTTTGATGGGCATGCCACATTCAAGACTAGTAAATGCCCACTGCTATGACTGATTGCATATTAAAATAAATTTCAAACATCCTCACCATTACATGTGTGGAATTGTTTTGAAAACTTCTGATTTTGATAAATACCTCGTTACATAGTTGAAACATTTGCCAACAATGTGAAACATTTATCCGCATTACATATGATTTGTAAGTCTTGGTTGTGGCAAATAAATTTAAGTACTTAAAGTTAAAAGGATGACTTACAGTGTTTCATGTAAACAGAATTATGAATAAATGGACCATCGTTCGTCATACTTTCGTTCTTATAGGCTATTCATAGTTCATCCTATTCGATAAAGTGAAAAATGCATATACTGAATAGTCGTTTGCAGTGTCGTGTTTTAAATAAAATGAAATGTGTTGTAATTTCTTATTAATGACAAAACAGAAGATCTCGCTCACTGAAGCTTTTATTTGGGATTACAGTGAATAGCTCAGATCAAAACAATGATAAAAGCAGTGTTCTCTATGTGCTTTGTTCTGTATCCGATAATCCAACGCATTACCCCATAAATGCAAATACATCCGCCAATCTGGGGGTGGGGCTAGAAGTAGACGTTGATCTTCTTTTGCACGACGTAATGTGACGAAATCCAAAACGAATCGTTTTCTGAGCTTGGTTTCAATGAAAGCTATTTTTGGACTAATGAGGAAGTTTTGAGTTCTGAAACAGGATATTTTTATAGTACAATGACCTTTTAAAGTCAAAAGAGCAAGGAAAATTTGATTTCTCAATTCCTGACCCCTTTAAGGCCTTCATCTTGTTTATGTCAGTCTAAATAAAACTCTGTCTGCAGGTTATTACCCTCACTGTTCACTTCTGCTCTCTCCCTAGTGTTGAAACGATAAATGATGGCAGTTTTCATGTAGTGGAGCTGGTGGCAAAGGATCAGTCTCTGTCTCTCTCTATTGATGGAGGAAGCCCCAAATCCATCAACACAGCCAACATTCCCAGCCCAGTACCCAGCCCTTCTCCTTTTTATCTTGGTGGTACGTACAACACCGCTGTCACTTTGAAACGTGGTTAGGACTGCTTCTAACTCTGGATCTTCCCAGAATTAGTTCACAACAATTAAAACAAATCAAATTATTACATATAAAATCAAAGAATAAGCTCCTCTTTTCTCAGGAATTCCTCAGCAGTCTGGATTGGCCTCATTGCGTCAGAGCTCCGGGAGGAACGGCTCTAGTTTCCACGGCTGTATCCGAAACCTCTACATTAATGACCAGCTCCAGGACCTCACTCAGTTCCTGCTGCAGGAGGGGGTGGTGCCCGGCTGCCAGCCCTGTCACCGGAGTGTGTGCGCTCATGGGCAGTGCCATGCCACCGGACAATCCTCCTTCAGCTGTGAGTGTGAGGCGGGATGGACTGGCCCACTGTGTGACCAGCAGGTCAACAACCCGTGTGATGGGAACAAGTAAGAGACCGAAAAATGCGCACACGCATACTGGTTTCATTATATTCAAGTGGATCTCATTTTTGTGTGTGTGTGTGTCTGTCTCAGGTGTATCCACGGCTCCTGTTTACCCATAAACTCATACTCGTACAGCTGTCGCTGTCATCCAGGCTTTGCAGGTGTATTGTGTGATGAAGAGGAGCAGTTGAGTCCCTGTCAGTTCATAGCATGTAAACACGGGCGCTGTCGCGTGTCTGGGCTGGGAAAAGCCTACTGTGAGTGCAACAGCGGCTACACGGGGCAAAGCTGTGACAGAGGTACAACCTTTAAATGAAAACTGATCTCATGAGAAAAATTTCACATTGCATACAGTATGTTTTTGAAAAATATTACCTTAGCTACAAGTTATTGCAGTTTCCAAGTGAAATGTCCACTAAGTAACATTGAAAGTGATTTCATTTTCTCCAATACAGCCAAGGAAAAGATTTTTAAATAATTTTTTTCAACTTTTAAATCAAGCAACGGGAAAGTATTTTCCCTAAGCCTTACCTAGGGATGCACACTATATCAGCAGGCCTACCATATCGGTTATTATTTGTGATTTTTTTAAATCTATTGGTATTGGTCGATGTCGATGTTGTGCTCATGCTCATTTCAACAAAACATTTAAAACAAATCGTAATGATGCCAGCAGATGGCGACATAGTTCACTCATTACTTCGTTTCCTCTTTTTAATTTTTGATTACCTTTGCCATCATCTATTGCTCACTTAACATTAATCTTTAAAAACGTTAATCTAATAACGTTGTTAGAATTAAGCTTTTGAAAATCTCAAAATTAATATTTTTCATACTGCACATATACATTATTATGGCTAAAATCACTACAACCATTTTAGTTTTTAGTGTTTTATTTTTGACAACATAGTATAGAATATTAATATTGGCCATTTATCAGTTATTGACCATAATATACTATATAATTAGCTGAAAATATTATATTATAAGCTGATAATAATATTTAATAGGCTATATGATAGACTTGGATATAATTATAAGCTTATAGGTTTTGGCCAGTATTGTAATATTGTGTATCCCTAGCTTTAAGCCAAACCCTAAACTTGGATTTCAAATTGAATTTTAATTAGAAAATTCGTAAGAGACTGTAGAATTTTTAAAATCATTTATGGCACTTTACAGTGCATTTAAAGGTTTAGTTCACCCAAAAATGAAAATTCTGTCATTAATTACTCACCCTCATGTCATTCCACACCCGTAAGACCTTTGTTCATCTTTGGAACACAAATCAAGATATTTTTGATAAAATCCGATGGCTCAGTGAGGCCTTTATTCCCAGCAAGTTAATTAACACTTTCAAATGCCCAGAAAGGTACTAAATATATATTTAAAACATTTCATGTGACTACAGTGGTTCAATTTTATTGTTATGAAGTGGCAAGAATAACGACTTTGTAATGACATTTCTAATCTTTTGTTTCGAATCAGTGGTTCGGAGTGTGTATCAAACAATCTTTTGTTTTGAAATCAAACAGTGTTTGATTTCAAAACAAAAGATTGTTCGATACACGCTCCGGACCACTGGATTGCAGTGTTTTGAAATCGTCCATCACTAGATATTTTGGAATAAAGTCGTTATTTTGTTTTTTGGTGCACAAAAAGTATTCTTGTCACTTTATAACATTAAGGCTGAACCACTGTAGCCACATGAACTGTTTTAAATGTCTTTAGTAGCTTTCTGGGCATTTGAAAGTCTAAATTAACTTGCTGGGAATGCAGGCCTCACTGAGCCATCGGATTTTATCAAAAATATCTTGATTTGTGTTCTGAAGATGAACGAAGGTCTTATGGGTGTGGATGAGGGTGAGTAATTGACAGAATTTTCATTTTTGGGTGAACTAACCCTTTAAGCTACTCACCTGTACTGGAACTTGTGCTTGCATGTGTTAAAAATGTCTTTAATGTTTCCACAGTATGTTGTTAAGTTATGCTTTCATTCTTCTGTTTCGTTTGCTGTTGAAATGCTAACCCTGTGAGGATCTAATCCTGCGCTATTATTGTTGTTGTTTTACTAACTTCCGTTTTTAAACTTCCTGTAACCTTCAAGCTGCTACTGAAAGCGGTGTGGACCCCACTCAGGTCCGCCAGGTGAGGGATGCATGTTAGTGTTCATCTAGTGTTAAATTTCTTCCTTCCTTGAGTCACTAATAAACCTCAAGCTTTAAGAGAGCCATATTCCTGCAGCTTCTCTCCTTCCCTTTTCTGCTTTCACACTGTATTTACTTAGGAGTTACCTTTCAATTTCACAGTAAAAAATTCATGAAACGATCACGACTGATATACTATATATGCAATAAAGTGCTCAATCATTTTATTTTCTGTCTGTAGAGATGGCGTGTCGGGGGGAACGGGTCCGAGATCACTATCAGACGCAGCAGGGCTACGCAGCGTGCCAAAGCACAGAGAAGGTCTCCCGTTTAGAGTGTCGGGGCAGCTGTGGGGACGGGACCTCCTGCTGCGCCCCTCTCCGCAGCAAACGCAGGAAATACACCTTCCAATGCACAGACGGATCCTCTTTTGTACAGGAGGTGGAAAAGGTCGTCAAGTGTGGCTGCACAAAATGTCCATCCTAAAAACGAAAAAGAAGAAATACATCCTCACACCCCCCTCGTTTGAAGTCCCCTGTTTTGCCTTTTTTGTCAGTGTTGGACTAATGTTTTTTTCCTTCAAAGGAGATAATGGATTACTGTAAGATAAAGAACAAACCTATTTTTTATTATGAAGCGGAGAAAAAAAAGACAAAAAATAGATTTTAGAGGTTTTTCTTTTTTTTTGCCATCATTTTAGGTACTGTGACATTTTTGATTACATTTGTTTGTTTGTTTGTTTTTGGCAAAATCACCTCAGACCAGAATGGAAAGCAAACACACCCTGACGACACATTTCACTTTTTTGTGTCTTTCTTTGTGCCATTCTTTTACTTGGTTTTCTGGACTGCCGTAACTCATTTCACCTGGACTTTGTGAAGGTGAGATAAAGTATCACTATGGAGACTGCAGGGGGATTTGCTGAGAGTGGAGGTCACTCCTCCTACTTCCTTACAGTGTATCACACAAACACACATAGCTGCTCCTATTCTCACACACACACACACACACACACACACACACACACACACACACACACACACACACACACACACACACACACACACACACACACACACACACACACACACACACACACACACACACACACACCCCTTACCCACTAAGTATACACAGATGATCTCTTCCAGCATGCACACACACACCACATTATAAACCACGTGTATTTATTGTATCAAAAATACCATCACATTACTTATACTCGGTATAGCCCTTCGTTTCCCTGGAGTTGCAGTTGGAATTTCTTAATATATATTAATTTATATTCCTCTTACCAATTTAAAATCACTCATAGCTTACTGAGTAGAATAACTAACGTTGTGTCTCCTTGATTTGGTTGGTTTGACCAATGGGACTGTTGTATTTACCATAAAAAAGAGAAAAAAAAAAGAAGAAAAAAAAAAAAAACCTAGTGGTGTTATAAATCTTCAAATGTGAAGTGAAAACATTGTATATTTTTGTCGAATCTCCTAAAAATTTGTATGGTGACACAGACGTGCTTTATATTAGAGTTTAAATGTATAGTTAAAATCTCCCCATGTATTCTGTATAGAGCACATGCCATAGTTCAACAAAAAATAACAGTAGCGTCCATAAACCTCTTTTTAAAATATCCTCCTTGCGAATCCTTTTTAATGATACAGATAGAAAGAAAAACTGTGACTTTTTTTTCTAAATGATACTACTTTGTTACCACTCTGTTTCCCCCATGTTAACATGTTGCTGCTAAATTGGTATTGTAGACTTTGGATGATGATGATGATGATGATGTTTATTGTAGAGGACGTTGCTCATTCATTGAGCAAATTGTTTTACTGATCAATGAATAAAGATGTCCCCTCCCTCTACAAGCTTGTTCCTCTGTATGTAACGCTAACATAGCCTCAAAGTCCACACGTGCGCAACACTTACATCAGGGTCCAGCCCTGCTCCTAAAGGACAAAATGCTTATATATATTATATATATATTTATATATATGTGTGCGTGTGTGTGTGTGTTTGCCACACTTAAGTGATGCACAGGCCATTGTGGTAGTGATTTTCCTCAAAACATTTAAAACAAATCGTAATGATGCCAGCAGATGGCGACAAAGTTCACTTATTACTTCGTTTCTCTTGCTGCTGCTCCCTCAGCCGGTGTTATTTGGCACAACATACACACTAGAGATTGAAAATTAATATACATCTTCCACCAAAGCATCTTGTTTTTAGAGACAATGATAAACTAAACAAATTGTCTCTAAAAACACAACAAACAAAAGATAAATCATACTAATCTGAAAAAGGAGGCATGATACAATATGTTAATTTGAATCGTCTGAGTCGCTGTGATCACTCGAGATCTTTATTCAAATATTAATTAGTCTTTGATCGTTATATAATGAAACAATTCAAATAACGTGTCAGTCTCCAAATCAATTCTTGTCAAAACACCTTTGAGTGGAAAATATATAGACTGTGATGCTGATTTTTTTTTTCACAGACACCGCTACAATAAATCATATAGTCAGAAAGTGAAATGCGGCAAGGCTCAGGTTAACATTAAAGGTAGGGTAGGTAAGAACTGTATGAAAATTTTTTTTTTAAAATGTGTTTAAACTTTATTTATATATCAATACATAATTAAAATGTAAGTACTCTGAAAAAGAAAGTATAAAAATCGAGTGTCTGTAGACCTCTCACGACTGTTTTAAAGACAGCTCATTATTTCTATTCACTCCACCCCCTCCCTTCTGGGCTCCTTCCAAAGCCACGCCCCCAAAACACATGAACGCGCGACTCCGACCACTGAGCTGGAAGACGCATTATTTACCTGAGACGAGCGGAGAGGAAGGAGCACAGTGCATGACATCATGTCAGAATCACATGTAATAAAAATAACTTTATAATTATGAAGATAAACAAACAAGATGTATTTTAGTACTCACTAATCAAGCTAGCATATTGATATTGGTAAAGTTTAAAATATATATTTTTTTGAATCGCTAACGAGCTAGTTATGTAGAAGGCAAAGCTAAAAACAGGTTGCATGATACACGTTTTTCCATTACCATCATTTACACTGTGAAAAATGACAATAAAAACAGATAAACATGTTGATAGTTATAAAAACTGTCACTTGTTCACTGAACGACACAACATACAAGTCTCACCGGTCAGAAAGCGACTCCGAGACAATAGTGGATACAGGTGGTGGTGGCATTGTAAATCCACTTTTCAATGGTGTGGACGTAGATATGTCTTTCTCATAACTAATAAAACAAATTATACAAATCAACACAACAATTACATCACATTTATAAAATGTCTTGATTACAGATAAACAGAGTAACAAACACACAAATATCAACTCACAACTGCATTGCAGACACAAAATAATAACACACACATACAACAAAGTGTGTACAACACACACAGATACAAGATAAAGACATCAGTAAACATAGGTAGAGAATATAAAAACAAAACAAAGGCGAAAAAAACGTGCAGGTAAACTTACAAGTGAACATGGTAAAAGAGTTAGACAGAGGGTAAATATAGTTCTAAGAAAAGTTCCTAGATGCGGAGTAACGTTAGGCCTACTATCTGTTAAACATGTGTTTAGTTATCTAAAGCAAAATTATGCACAATTCAACACTATAGCCATCATCTTGAGCTAGGCTATAGATTATTTATCGTCTCTACTACGGCTCGCTAAGTAATGTTATGTTAGCTATATTACGCAGCTACGTGTGCTAATGACACATGCTTCATGAAAAAATAAACAAAAAAATATGTACGATTAAAATACAAAAAGAAAGATTTACCTGTCCAGCAGAAATAAGGCCATCAACGAGTCACTTTTCAGCCCCTTGAGTTCCCTCAGTTCTCGCCATCGCTGGAAAGCCACGCCGATATTAACTCTTGTTTTATTTCTTTGTTTATCCAAAATGTTTTTGTTCCTTGCCTTTTCTTGTATTGTTACCGTCTTCCTTTTTTTGCCCGGTTTGCCTTCAGTAACTGCATAGGCCGGTACAGAGAATTCTGCTTGATGTTTCTCTGCCATTGTTTGGTACGTTATTCCTCTTGAATTCCCCAAATCAAACGTGCGCGCGCAAGTGGGCAGGTCATGTGTGGCAAAAGGGTGGTTGCCATGGTTGCGAGAGAGTGACAGCCGCCTAAGCCAATCCTATGTTTCGTCCCGAATGGAAATAATGAGCTGTGTTTAATACAGATTAAACGGTCTAGAGTCAATCGATTTTTATACTCTTTTTATCAGAGTACTTACATTTTAATTATGCATTGAAATATATAGAAAGTTTAAACAAATTTGGAAGAAAGTTGTTAAAAATTTTTTTACCTACACTGCCTTTAAGGGCACTGTCAAAGTACTTTTTCAAATCCCTAGACACAAAACTCACAACCAATGATAAAATTTTTCAAAACTTCTAACACTCTTCTCAATTACTTGGAACATAACACAAATAAAGCCATTTATTTATTTATATACTAAACCCCCACTGTTCAGAATGACACCATAACACCAAATTGATACCATCACAAAATGCAGTTGATTTGAGATGACTATTCATTTCATTACAGTGATCTAACAGCTGATATAACTGCTTAAGTTAAGAAGATAAATTGCACAATTACCGCAAATACCGCCCTCTATTGGTCAAACAAACCTCTGTTGCTCCTCTATAGAGCTTGGCAAACTACGTCACTGCGCGTTGCATTCTGGGTAGTCGCCGCCATGTTTTATGTCACGCTCAGGAGCGTACAATGACAATAAATACAAATCACCAGATGAAAAAACGACTTTATTTACGTTCATTTTTTAAAGAGCTGCTTGTACTTACTGAAAATAAATGGACTAATATTTGAATCTCTTGTGTTCATTCGATCGCTCATTTGTGTGGCCAGGACACGATACACACACATAGAAATCATACTGACGCCTTCTATCGGACCACATACAGGACAAAAGAGATTTCTCCATTTCAGTTTTTAATAACTAAGTGGCACCGATATATCTGCCAGATAAAATAATAAACACAATATAGATTGATCTCAGCCAGCATATCGCCCTGATTTCTTCATGTTAAAGCATTAAGGGATAACAAAAGAGCATGACCATCTGTAATGCAGCTCTGAAATGAATTATACAACAAGTAAGTTTTACTGGACCTAAATGGAATAAATACATGATTTCTTACCGAGACAAGCTGAACAATGAATCAAAGATGTGCTGCTTTATCAACACGGAGTGTGATCGAAACTAGGCCTATATCCCAAATAACATTTCTAAACGCGTTTTCGTACATTATTCATGGCGTGAGCACGTACTTATTCAAACGGATCAGAAGTTATTGATCTGTAATAAATACAAATGACAAAGCCAAATTTTGGTCAAAATTATTTTGAGTTTCACTTTCACCATTGTGTTTCTAAGCCGGAAGGCAGAAAATGAGGGACATTATAACATGCTTAACGTGAAAAAGCACTGTACTGTCCGTGACCTAATGTCCCAGAATGCAATGCGCTGCTGACGTCACGTTCCCAGACTCTATAATGTTTCTTTCTTGTCACATTAACCATAACTTGTAATATTTCACTTTGCAGGTTTCAGGTTTTATGTAAATCGCTGAAAAACGTTATTCACTTCTTAAAGGGATAGTTCACCCAAAAATAAAAATGTGATGTTTATCTGCTTACCCCCAGCGCATCCAATAGAGTCTGGAAACGTGACGTCAGCAGCGCATTGCATTCTGGGACATTAGGTCACGGACAGTACAGTAGAGACTGGGAAATAGTGGAGGAAGATGTTAAAATGTATATTATACAGTTAAAAACATATTAGAACGGTGAACGCTGGCTGTGGTATGAACTATATGCATTTACTGACCAGCGTGGAAAACGAATGTGAAATGGAGCGCCATTTTGTCCCATTTTCAGGACATTCTAAAAAGCATAATGTGGCGTAATGTAAGTAAACATCATACTAATAGCCCAGAATTTGAACAACGCGTTTAATTTCACGTTAAACGTTTTCCTCCCATAGAAACTAAGTAATAGTTACAGCAAAGCAGATATGAATATGAACAGAATCCGTCTTATTACACGTTAAATCACTGTCCATTAAGTGTTTTCTTTATGGGAGGAAAATGCCTGTGTTAAATGTGTTGCGTTTATATTCAGGGCTCGTCTGCTTTTCTGTAGTAAACACCAAACTAATAAAGCATTAGCATTAGTAAATTAAGCCACGTTAAGCTTTTTCACGTTAAGCATGTTATAATGTCCCTCATTTTCTGCCTTCCGGCTTAGAAACAAAATGGTGAAAGTGAAACTCAAAATAATTTTGACCAAAATTTGGCTTTGTCATTTGTATTTATTACAGATCAATAACTTCGGATCCGTTTGAATAAGTACGTGCTCACGCCATGAATAATGTACGAAAACGCGTTTAGAAATGTCATTTGGGATATAGGCCTAGTTTCGATCACACTCCGTGTTGATAAAGCAGCACATCTTTGATTCATTGTTCAGCTTGTCTCGGTAAGAAATCATGTATTTATTCCATTTAGGTCCAGTAAAACTTACTTGTTGTATAATTCATTTCAGAGCTGCATTACAGATGGTCATGCTCTTTTGTTATCCCTTAATGCTTTAACATGAAGAAATCAGGGCGATATGATGATATGCTGGCTGAGATCAATCTATATTGTGTTTATTATTTTATCTGGCAGATATATGGGTGCCACTTAGTTATTAAAAACTGAAATAGAGAAATCTCTTTTGTCCTGTATGTGGTCCGATAGAAGGCGTCAGTATGATTTCTATGTGTGTGTATATCGTGTCCTGGCCACACAACTGAGCGATCGAATGAACACAAGAGATTCAAATATTAGTCCATTTATTTTCAGTAAGTACAAGCAGCTCTTTAAAAAATGAACGTAAATAAAGTCGTTTTTTCATCTGGTGATTTGTATTTATTGTCATTGTACGCTCCTGAGCGTGACATAAAACATGGCGGCGACTACCCAGAATGCAACGCGCAGTGACGTAGTTTGCCAAGCTCAGGTGACTTTATTTCTTCAGGAGAACACAAATGATGATTTTTAACTCCAACCGTTGCGGTCTGTCAGTCTTACAATGCATGGCAATGGTAACACAATCTATGAGAGTAAGAAAAACATGCACAGACAAATCCAAATTAAACCCTGCGGCTTGTGACGACACATTGATGTCCTAAGACACGAAACGATCGTTTTAGGCGAGAAACCGAACTGAAACTGAACAGTATATCATATATATATATATTTTTTTTTTACCTCTAATACGCTACTATGTCCAACTGCCTTGTGCGTGCACGGCATCCTGTGTGTACGCGCTCTGGCGTAGTTTAAACATGGAGCCTGTGTAGGAAGTAAACCACGGGTCAACACACATCAAAACTTCATTTTAGTTTACTTTTCATAAGGGCGACTTTCCATTTAAAAAGGACACATACCAAGTTCTTCTTCTCATACATCAGTTGGATGTGGAAAAACCACAGGCACAGCTGATGGTATAATTCTTACGTGGGAAAATGATCGCTGCAACAACTTTAGTACGTTAATGGGTGTGTTGATATCCAGCTGAGGAGCAATCAGCTTCAGGAGAGCATATTCAGAAGTTGGGAATACGTGGAAAGTCACCACTCCCGAATGAGTTCGCGCAAGAGAACGTAATCTTTTAGTTTTCATTTGGTTTGAACAATCTGGATAAGCACGAGTAAGTATCATTTTGACTAGCCGTCGTACCTACAATGTCTGTGCACCGTGTAAGTGACGTATACGCGCGAGAGATCACTTCCGGCGCTTGTGTAAACTTAGCCAGAGCGCGTACACCAGAAACTGGGGGTAACGTTAAGCAGATAAACATCACATTTTCATTTTTGGGTGAACTATCCCTTAGAGTACAGAAAGCTAAATTGTAATGTTTGTTTACATACCCAAAATTGTTATTTATTGTGTCAGGGGCATGTTGACAAAAAAAAAAAAAAAAAACTTTGTGAATGTTTGCTATCATATCTATGGATAAAGGCAGGGTGATTTTGTCCCCACCAAAGTCAAAATCAAACCTAGATCCTTGTGATACAGATACATGATTCTTATCTTATTCCATGTTTAGTGCTTAAAACAGAATGAACTGCCTCCAATTTAATAATGCAGTGGTTCTCCTCAGCACTGCACATTTTGCGTATATGTGCTTTTTAATAAGTATGAGTATCTCTGCACACTCTCATTTCAGGCCTTTAGAGTCTCTACTAAAGAGCTGATAAACTGAATCCGGTGTTTGTTTATTTGTTATCCCAATTGAGCTATAATGTCCTCTAGCGGACACACAAGGTATTGCATGTGATTTATTACTGCCAAATAAATTACTTGGACCTAATTCTGGGTTTCATGACATTTTCAATCAATCAACTATACCCATTTTAAAAAAAATTAAAATAAAATAACTGAAATAAAGCTTAATGTTTAAATATATTTTGAATATATTTTAAATTGATTAACTGAAATAAAAAAATAAATAAAAATGAACAAAATTACTAAAACTTTAAAATTAAAATAAAAAAATATATATAAAAAAATATAGTACATCAATGACACTAAAATAATTTCAATTTCCTTAGATCTTAGCTTCACTGAATCTGCATGTTTTTACAAAAACAAATTATTTGAAACCTTTTTTATTGGTACAAAATGCCATTTTATTGTTTGAGTTCATCACACACGTCATACGACACTCATTCCATTTTAGCTGAGATATAACATATTACGATAATGATAGCATCAACTATTAAAACAAAACAAAACAAATGAATCAAACAGCTTTTGTCAGTGTCAGAATCACACTGTAGTTGACTCAAACCAAGAAAAAAACCTTTTCTTTGTAATTTCATTGCTTGCCCTGAGTGTAATCTATGGGGTTATACTTTGAGCTGGCTGTTATGAATCATATATAGTGATTTGTTTTCATGTTTTTTCCTCAATTTCAGTTTTGAGCTCAGCTTAACAGATCCTAGTATACCAATACTATTACGCTCTGCCCACATTCAGTCTACATACACTAATGTAAAGGGTAAAAGCACAATGGTGAAATTTCAACAACGCTTTTGATGACACTTTAAATGGATATGAATATTTTTCTCTCCTTTCTTCTGTTGTCACTTGCATCATCTCAAAGAAAAGAAAAATGTATTTAGTTCTGGAACACTTGATAGATATGGAGCTCACAATAAACAAACAAAAAGATAAAAAGATAGATACAAACACACCCCAAATCACTTCTTTCCACCCATAAGAATAATATAATTTCTAAATTACTCTCCCTTCATATGCAGTTTCCGCCCCTTCAGTTCATAAAGTGACATCATTACATGATCACATAAGAGGTCCATTCATGTTTAACAATCAAAAAGTTCAGAAATGCTCTCATTAGAAAAGCCACTTTTCCTTTCATAAAGTGAACATTTAAAGTGGATGCCTTGATATGTCTGCAGACAGCTATCTAGTTTTATTTTGGAATATAACTGAATAGTTCCACTTAGATTTCTCCCAAAAAATGAGCTTCAGGAACTGTGCCATTAAACTACAAAACATGAAGACATCCTGTCAAAATAATCACAGCAACTGAAAAAACAAAACAAACTCACCTGCCCAAAGTTACACAAAAAAATCATCTATCCAAAGACACTAGAAGTAAATATATTCATTTATCTACTGACCACTCAGACCAGTCTTTTTCACTAGAGCAAAGGTGACAGCTAAAAATAGACTTTTTTTTTTCTCTCCAAATATTAGGTATATAACCCCTTCCCCAGAATTCACATAGTAAGAAATTCCATAAGATCTACAAAATATAGCAATGCCATCTTTAAAAAATAGTTTTGCTTCTTTAAATATTTTGAATACATTCATGACTATTGGTAGTGCCTTTCTGAACGGTGGCAGGGTGGCTTCGCCTGTTCCATTGTCACGGTTGCTGTGTTCCCTCTGTGCCGTCATTGGGTCAGTATCTAGTTTGGTATTCGTGGTGCCATCTGTTGAAATCATTGTAGAACAGAACAATGCTACCAGACGCCATACCAGTGATGATGCATCTGTAAAGGGTGACGAGGACAAAGAAAGAAAGTGAACGAAACACAGGAAGAAAGGGGAGAAAGAGACGTGTCAGTAAGTAACAATTAAATATTAGTTAATTCAGGCACTTAGCTTCTTTTTTAATATCTGTGTGTACCATTAGTAAAAATGTGCATTATTTAGAGAAGAATCATAAGATTGAAATGTGCATTTACAGACATAGTATATACACTAAAAGTCCTGGGTTGAGCTTTTGGGGGGTTATTTTTCCAGTGTTTGGATAGTTTTTGTGTTACCCAGCTCCTGGGTCTGATGTAACAACCCAGGAGAGAGCAGTGCAGCTTTTTTATCTAAAAATTCATTGTTGTTCTGTACACCGATTAATTTTATGCAAAGCAACATACAGTAGCGCGATGTGAGTCACCTAAACAAGTGTCACGTAGTTCTTTTCTCGTGATGGAAACGCCTGATACCTTGCATAAAATGTAATGATTTTATTCAAAAAGATACAGAACATGAATACTTAGTATGTTAAAATATGTCCTCAGAATTGTACTCTTATTATTTATGAACAGGTTATGGAGTCAGTCACAGCATTTTTCGGCTACGAGTGAAACACACGTCGGCGGTCCGAAGTTAGCAGTTCCCCTGCCAAACGCGAGCCATCTCCGGCACGAGATCCGGCTCCATTCCGGTGGAATCAGGACAACAAAGACGGGTCGATTACACTTAAATTACTTATAAATGTTTAATTTTTACTTCTAATATTTGTTAAACGAGCTTAAATGTAGCCAATATGTATGAAAAACGGTATAAAATATGCTATACTATAAAATATGATCGAAAATAAAGCAATTTTCTTGCAAATCAGTGCAGGTTGTGTCTGGAGTATTTAAAAATTTTAGTTAAAGTTTAGAGGATTTAAGTTAATCTGTAAACATTCATTCATGTATGAGGTAAAGAAAATAAATAAATAAAAAGCTAGTATAGTAAAAATGAATTAAACCATTATGCTGGATTAAATAACATAATTCTCTGGGTAAAATGAACCCAACATGAGTTTCACCCAGCTATTGGGTTGTTTTTAACCCAGTGGAGTGTATTGAGTGTTACGATTATACCTACTCTCCCCAGTGTCGTATGATAGAGATTTTGTAATTCTCCATTAGTCTGGTATAGGAACGGGAGCCAAGTTGGTGTTTTTATGTATCCTACCTTTGGTCATGTGACATAGCCATAGAACGTATTCCAGCATCACATCCAGGGTAAGTGAAGAGCTGCTTGAGATCATGAATCTGCCACACGCTGAGAACTCCTGCATCTCCTCCAGAAAGCAGATACTGTCCATCTTTACTTAGCAGCATCGCCTGAACAAAAAACAGAGGACAGTCAATGTGTTATATGAAGACAGTCTGTTTGGATTTTATGCTTTTCATTTTCCAAGTCAAAGCGGTGGGTTCACGTATCCGACTACATTTTGCTTTGTTATATTCCAGATGAAACAGAAGTCACGCAAATGTGTTTCACAGATTTTATAGCTTCACAGTAAATATAAAAAAATCAGTCATAATAGCTTCACTTTAAAATATATTAAAGGCAATTATCCACTCAAAAGGACCCCTGACCTTTTAGCGGCCTTTCATATTTCTCGATGATAAATAACACTGATAAGCATTTGATGGGCGGTTTAAATGTGCTTTTTTTGTTCTCGGCTCAGTGAATAAGCTCTTTGTAGCCGATGATGAACGTCTGGAGCATCCGGCTGGCTGGTGATTACAGGGGTTTACTGACACCCCTGTGGACCTTAGAGTGAGTGTGCCCTGCCTCATCCAATCAAAAGCCACACAACCCCCTTTCTTTCCCAGCATGCACGGGGCCAACCTGGCGAACAGTTTGTTTCTTAAACCGCTGTAGCGGTGGTATCCTGCGGCGAAGGGCAGACAGAGTATGAGATTTATTCTGTTCATCTGGTTTTCCTGTGTGCACATGGGCTATGTAACACTTTAGAGGTCCCATGAGAAACACAGATAATATAGAACAGCAAACACACTGGGCTCTTTCATTCAAACACACACACTCACACACACCACTCCTGTGGGAGAGGATGCTGTAATGACACCGCGTGTTTGCAAAGTGGCTATTAAGTGTAATTAATTAAACTAAATATATAAGCTTAAATAATTGCATTAACCAGTTATTTTCCTTTAAGGGGTTTATGTATTATTTATAAATCAGATTCTAAAACAGGTGATGCTCACAACATAAATTAGAATGGACTGTATAAATTCCTGTATTGGAGACCTAGTTGTCACAAGGGCTATCTTTCAGTAAATATTAGGTTTTCACTTAAAACTCCATTTACTAAAATGCTTGTTTTCTCCAGGAATTTTGTATATTGATCTCAATGACTTAGGTTGAAACCATTTTAAATTATTATTATTATTATTTTGGTCAATTCTGTTCTCCAAAATAAAATATCAATATCATCATCATTGATGGTTAAACAAGTGAATATAATAAAACCACACTTACATACATTTAGGCAATAGTGATTACAAAACGAAAGTAAATTATAACTGAAAGGTTTAACTGTTCTTTGTTATTTTTCACATAAGTATCATGGAGTATCATGTTTTATAACATGTTTTAAAACAGGGTTGTTACCCCTGACTGAGCAATAATGACTAATTACTGGGCAATTAAAACAGCAACACACACACACACACGTTCGTTTTTGTGAATTGTGGGGACATTCCATAGGCGTAATGGTTTTTATACTGTACAAACCGTATTTTCTATCCCCCTACCCCTACCCCTAAACCTACCCATCACAGGAAACTGCACACTTTTACTTTCTCACAAAAACTCATTCTGTATGATTTATAAGCCTTTTGAAAAGTGGGGACATGGGGAATGTTCTCATAAGTCACCTCTTTTTATAATACCTATGTCATACCCATGCCATTATACACATTTGTGACCTGATATGTCACAAAAAAGTACACACACACACACACACACCTACACCTAATTCCCCACCACCAGAGTCATGAGTGAAATACCCAGTATCAATCACAGAGACCGTTCTGCTAGATCGTTGTCCAGCAGACTTCAGACGTTACAGCAGCTGGGATTTGAGTGCATTTGCGTGCATGTGATCTCTTTTGATTTGTTTTGGATGTATCTGAGATGTGTGTAATTAGGGTTCAGGTTACACTGTGGCAAACCCTTAAGCATTTTATTTCAGTCGTGGTATGAAGCAGAGGCTCAGGACAGACATATGGGATCTGAATTGTACATAAGGGAAGCATCACCGGAGACTGTCTCAACTATGTCTCAATTAATGACAGCCAGAGAATAAAGTGATTCTTCAAAGTTATGCACGTGTTTCGTTATTCCTTTATTGTCCAAAAGTCCTTAATATGAATCACCCAAAAATCCAGCGATTTGAACCGATTCAAACTCCACCCTGTGACTCACACGTAGATTTGATAATAATGTTGTTTTGTCACTGCTGCAACATGAATCTGTCTTCTGTTCTAATGTGCCTTATTACTTCAAAGATGTCTAAGAAAATATATCAGTACATAATCCAGCATCCACGGTGGTCCCTCTGGACTATGCCGGGAAAAGGATCTGTGAGAAGCAGAGATGTCCAGGTTGCAGAGCGGGCTAGGTCACAATCATAAATCAGTGGTCTCCTCCAGGGCCGCCATTCCAGAATCCAAGATGGCTGCCGTGACTCAGATATCTGACTTAAAGTCAAGCTGTGATTTTAAACAACAGGGTTGTGTTGGATGATGCCCCACTGTTTTTTTTCTCCTGATCTGCTGATCTGTCTGTGTTAGGTCAGGATATGTCTGGCACGAGTAAAGACTGGATTTATGAAGACTTTAATGTAGACCATTGCGTATGTGCCGACGGCTCGGGAAATGTCTGCTAAAATGGTTACTAACAGACAGACGCTCAGTTGTGGGCTCCAGAGAGTCATTCATGTATTATTTCTACTTGTCCAAATTAATGTTCTGTCAGACCATCAGCATGAAGACTTACTTTAACCACAGCAACAAACTGTCCCAGCAACCCACTCACTCCAACACAAAACCACATACACCCTCTTCTCCACAAACACACACTGTCACAAAGATGACACTCCATCTGGCATGAGAGGAGCTTACTGTAGTGTGTGTGTGTGTGTGTGTGTGTATATGTGTGTGTTAAAGATGGGCAAGAGAAGCTGAGTACTTGAATATGACAGCAATAATTGTTCAGGGATACTTAATATTTTTGTAACATCACGTTTAATTTATTTATTTGCTACTTTTCGTGCAGATCATATAAGTAAAAACTAAAAAGCCTCATTTTTGGATCTGTGACATTTGGCAAGATTGGTTAGAAAGGGACAGTGTTTGAACCGAGAGTATCTGTTACAGTGTTACAAAAAATCTTTAAAGCCATAGTCAGAAAAAGAATGCAATAGACTTCTGTTTTTGATTAATATATCACCAATAAAAAAATAAAAAATAAATAAAAATACTCCAAATGGAGAAATACTGTATATCATCTACTCCACTTTCCCACAATGCTGCAAACCTGTAGCTTTGAAGTTTGTGTACTTTAAATTCATCCAAGAGGTCAATCTGAGATGTTTAGATCCTCTATTGGTCCCACATCTTCTCATCATACAAAAAGTTGTAAGTCAGCGTTAAACCAATGTGAGATTTCGTACACAGCGGAATGTTTCCAGTCTACTGTGTTTCCATGAAAATGTATGAAAGTCAAAGGAGTTCAGTGTGAATTTGTACACAAGTATTAAGTCTCTTATATGAAACATTTCAAAATTGTTCATAAGTATGATTTAGATCAGTTATTCCAAAATGTGTGTTGGCTGTAAACAAGGATAATAATTAATTAATTTGTTTAGTTAATCTTCACTACTGTTCAAAAGTTTGGGTTCTGTTAGACTTTATGTTTTTGAAAGTCTCTTATGCTCACTAAGGCTGCATTTATTTGATCAAACACAGTAATATTGTGAAATAGTATCACAATTTATCAAATAACTATTTTCTGTTTTATTATAAAAATATTATATTTCATTTTATATTCTATTTTAATAATACAAATGTAATTTATTCCTGTGATGGCAAAGCTGATTTTTCAGCAGCAATTTACTGTCCAGTTTAATGTAGTACATTGCGTATGTGTCAAGCTACAGTGTCACATGATCCTTCAGAGCTGATTTGGTGCTCAAGAAACATTTCTTATTATTATCAATGTTGAAAACAGTTGTGCTTCTTAATATTTTTTTTTTTTTTTGTGGAAACAATGATAATTTTTTTAGGGTTCTTTGATGAACAGGAAGTTTAAAACGGCAGCATTTATAGCAGTTTCCACCGCAGGAACTTTCCCCAGGATCTAGGAACTTTGGAGTGGTACTCTGTGTGTTTGACCGCAGGAACCAGGGTGTAAATGAAGTTCCATGCAAAGATTTCCCCCTCAGAAAGTACCTGCCCACTAGGTAGTACTTTTCCAAAGTTCATGCAGCATTTTGATTGGTTGACAGCATTTTATTTCAACCACCATTTTTAAAAGTATGTTGCACCGTGTGCAGTAAGAGTTGTTTGCTATTTGAATCAACAATGGAGTTTAAAAAAAGAACGATGGACCGACAACGAGATTCAGCTTATATGCTGAGGGCGAAATCCAGCTGAAACTGGAAAGTTTTGCGCAGTCCTACATCAGCGGGCTTAATCTTCACGGTAGATCATGATGGAAATGCAGACAGCAACAGGTCTCTGGGAAAAAAAGTTCCTGGGAAAAAAATTCCTGTACAAATTGTTCCGGGTAATTTTGGTGGAAAATGCTGTTCTTTTAAACTTTCTAATTTTTTTGAAATCAGTAAATTCCTAGACTTTCAATGGATGGACAAAAAAATTATATAATATTAAAAATATCTATATGAAAGTAGGCTTATATTCAGTGGTTCTTCCCTGTGGTATTAAAAATTGATAACTTTCAAAGTAGTATCATGACAACACTAATGCAGGGTGCCACAATTTTTTGAAATTTTCAAAGGGTGTTGTAACTGAAAAAAGGTTGGGAAACACGGGTGTACAATGATCACTGCAAATTTATCTTTGTTCATAATACAAAATATTAGTACAGAAATGTACAAAATAAATCCAGGATCAGGATTCTATAAAATGACGTAGACTAATTCTCCATTATGTCATATTAGTTGAATAATAAAAAAGTGTGTTAAAGAGCGGAGCAAGCCCTTTTCGCCGTCACTGCAGACTCTGTTTATTGAAAACAAATGGAACCTGGACACAATGAGGAAACTAATCAAGCTCGGAGCAGCAGAGAGCAGAGGAGCACGTAACAGAGCCGGCCAGTTAAATGGGATGCAGGTGTGGGTATGTGTGTGCAGGACAGAGAGGGGGGGGGGGGGGGGGGGGGGTTGGGGGGGGGGACGAGGAGCTCTGTGAATTTTCCCAGGCCCAGAGGAAAGAGAAAGTGATGGAGCGGGAATGAGGGAAAGAGAGCTGGCCGATTTTAGGAGCTCTGCCCGCCAATGACAAATGTGTCCTTTAATGCAGGAGGCCTCGCTGTTGGCCATTCCTCTCTCTTGCACACTCTAATACACACATGCAAGTTGAGTGACATTTCGTAGCCCTGCAGATCAAAGGACAGATTTGGACCCTTAGGGTTCAGAAGCCAAGAGAAAGAGAGATGGAGAGAGGAAAGAGCGAGGCCTGTAGGCAGATCATGCCAGCGTTTAATCACACCCCAGACAGCTGACATGATAAAACACAGGCTGAGCAACAGAAATGTAAAGAGATAAAGGAAAAGGACGGACAAATGGACATGCGAGAGCTGGCCAACTTGTTGGCCTGGCTTCCAATTACGTATAAATGTACAGAGGCGAGTTTATGCTTATGTTTACCTTGATGTTGTCTTCCACCTCCATATGTCCCAGTAGTTTCCCATTGATGCTGAACACACAGAAGTGGCCCTTGTCATAATAAATGACACAGTGACCCTCAGTGGAGGACATAACCAAACGTGGCTGCACACAGCCGTCTGGACCCTCCAGAGTCCTCAACAGGTCACCGTTCATAGAGTGGACAAGACATGGTCCCTCTGTTGTCACACAAACAAACACATGAGGGTCAAATCAGATAGAATTACAGTGTGTTGCTGTACTTAATTGTTCCTGTGTTAAATCAACAGACCTGAAAAGGTCTGTTGATTCTAACATTTTTAGTATTTCTTAAGCCCCCTGACATGTTATTTATATCTGGGAAGCTATGTTTTTAGGATAGTTATCTCAAGAATTATGATTGCTAGCCTCATAGGAATGGGTAGATATACATAGACAGTCTTGTTCCTGTCAAATCCAAATGGTTAAGCGCCTACTCAGGGCACAAATGTTTTAATAATTGGCCCCAAAGGTTGGAAGGAAGTAAAAATCTAGAGATGGTGGTACAGAGGCCTTTATTAAACTCATAAAAACACTAAAGATAGTTAAAAAATAGGCTTTAAATAACAATTCTGTAACTCTGTCATGATGAAAATGCGAGACATTTTATTCAGGTATGGTATTATATTAAGCTAATTTTGAGGAACTCATCTGAAAATCTTGACTATGTAGGACAATTTTGTAAAGTGGCATTAAGGTGTATTTATATGTATACTTTTCCCATGCAAAAACACTTTGACCCAGAGAGCAAAATCAATCATGGTAAAATAGCTAAAAACAAAATGAACTAATAAATACATAAGAACAATCAACAATTTAAAACCAACAAAATGTAAAATTTTATAGCAATTAAAAAAATAAAATAAAAATGACCTAAATAATTCTTTAAGCAGCACTGTACCTGATCAGTGTTAATGAATGAGTGTTTGTGTTTTCTTTACCTCTGCAGCCACTGATGACCAGTCCCAGCTCTGCACACACACTCGCACACGTCACCTCACAATCATGACCTGTCAGGATCGCCCGGGGATTCACAAACTCTGCTGGAGAGCCATACACAGAGGTGGTGATCAAAAAGAGTTAATACAAAAAGAGAGCACAAATAATAATTACAATCAGTCACTTACACCTGTGTACACTCTTGCTCTCTTCTGCCATCCAAGTGTCCTATTTTAATCAGTCTAATGTGCTCTGCTAGTATTTGAGTGAGCACATTCTGTCTTTATCACTCACACACCCGTGTGTGACCCGTCTGTCAATGTGGATCAGGTAATCTCAAAAATGAGTTAGAACTAATTAAGTTATTAAACAATATTTATCCTTCTAAATATTAAATTATTTGAATGACTTCTTCAACGTATATTATAGCATTTATTTTCCTAGAATAATGATGAATATTGTCTGTACCTCACTGACAGAAATTACAACTTTGTATGTTTTGGGGAAGTATCCTGTTCAACCAGCTTCAACCTTGGAGAAGCTATGCATCCTTTGTATCTGTGTATGTGTGCTAGTATTCTGTGTTACAGGTCAGTACTGGTGAAAGATGAACAACGGGCACCCTGGATGATGGAATGACTTGTTTTTCCCGACAAATTGGCGACCTTGAAGGTCAAAACCAGGATTTTGTTGTTATCTGTATAATCTATGGTGACATGCTTATGTCTATCAAAACATGTGTGGACAATTTTCTAACTTTATCCATTTCTTAACCAATTAGAATCATTCAACCTGAAGTAATGGCATAGCTAGTGGACTCTGTTAAGAGTATAATTGTTGTGGAAATGTGAATGTATGGAGAGTGGCCTACGAACTCCTTGTGAGTGTTGAAGCTGACTTCTGCTGATGAAACGGCAAACTATTCTTCAAATTTTCTTCAATTTATTTTTTTAAACTCTAACTCCGGGTCTTCATTCATCAAATCTGGTCATTGTGTCTTTAACTGTAAAATTCCCCTACACCGGACACAAAGAAGTCCCACACATTTAATTTCTTTAATAACTCAGCTGGCCTCTCTCTGTCTCTCTCTCTCTCACACACACACACACACACACACACACACACACACACACACACACACACACACACACACACACACACACACACACACACACACACACACACACACACACACACACACACTCTCTCTCTCAGTGTAGATGTATAGGTTTCATTAGGTGGCAAACTTCCTAAATGTCTCAGCATTGAGTTATACCCAACAACTCTGGGGATTAAAGCCTGATGTCGGATTGTGCCCTGAAAAGATCAATAAAACTGATATATTGGTGTATCGTTTAACCTCCCAGTCATCGGCCACCATTTGGTTCGCATTAGGACAACATCTGATTACAATCTAATACCTATATACTGTATACTATTTATCTGTACTGCAAATGTGCACTAGAGAGTATCATTTACACATAGAGAGAAAGAGAGAGAAAATAAATACATAAACACAAGACAATTCTGGAAAAAACATTTTTGCAATAATATTTGCAACTGAAACAGCATCAGATTGGATTAGTTATTAAAATCAGGCTTCATGACAGTGCTCTGCATGATTTGGTCACTAGATGGCAGTGTGGTCAACAGAATCAATTCAACAATTCTTCACGGTACACTGCCCGGGAAAGCCTGGGTATGGTTTTTAACCACTCTGTATTTGAAATCATACTGTAACTTCATTCCTGTCTGAAATGAAGAACTGTGCAGAGTTAAAGAAATGAACAAATAGCAAAAATGAAATGAACTGCCATTATTGCTAATCAGTCACCAGGCAGAGATTATTATATAAACTTTAGCTGTAAAAATCATTTTGACATTTCATACAGAATGTCCACTGCAGAATATACAGCACCACAGTGAAAGAAAATATATTTTACAGGAGTTGTGGGATTGCAGTCTAAATTGAAAGTGATGAGATAAAAGCATTGTCTTGGCTGGCTGCACACAAACACATACAATCATGTTCGACTCAAAAAGTAACAAGAACCTGTGAAACTTAAATCAATATTATTACTGATGGGTTGTTCATTTGATTAAAATGCAATATTTGAATTTGAAAAAAAAAAAGAAGACATTAAACAAAATACATTTTTTAAATATGAATATATATATATATATATGAATATTATAATTATGAATATGTAGTTTGGACCAGTTATGGGGGTTTGATCCGATTCCTGCAAAGTTTACTGATCGTGATATGACTGATTGATTGATTTCTTTTATATATATATATAAGCTTTGAACTCATCTTTCACCCACATAACATTTCTGGAAAATATGGCCTGTACCATTCTACATGTGATACAAATCCAGAGATTCAGTTTAATTTCACTTTAGATGAAAGTCTGACTCTTAGGCTCTGTAATGCCATTGATGTCAACCATCCACCTTGTATTTATCTTTAGACGTTCATTACCTAAATCACAATTAGTCATAAATCCTGCCCCATTTGTAAGAGAGCACTTAACGGCATGTAGAGCATCCAAAAACTCCAAATTAGCAAAGGGGTAGTGTGTGTTTTTGCGAGGGTGTGCGCGTAGAGGGCTTTGATCAGCACCGCAGCCATATGGTTAGTGTGTGCAGGGGAACCCCGTGGCATTTTTCACTTTTATTGAGTGTTCTCTTGCTCTCTCAGATAGATGGGACTGAACTCTCCAGAGCTGGAGACCTCCGAGTCACATTTACTGTCTCCCTCTGTGGCCCTCTGGCCTCAACTTTCACTCTCTCACACACACACACACACACACACAGACACACACACACACACACACACACACACACACACACACACACACACACACACACACACACACACACACACACACACACACACACACACACACACACACACACACACACACACACACACACACACACACAACACAACAAGCAGGCCGATTCCATTTATGGTGTGATACTAGCCTGAAACTCAATCTTCTGAGCAGAGACCTGCTGTGGTCAGATGAAACTAGTTGTAGCTTCTGAGAGTGAGCCGTAAATCATTACACCGGCCTTGACAGACACACACTGGAATGTGTGTGTATGAACAATGAGCTTTTAACTGTGTTGCATTGCATTGATATCATCACCTGCATGAAAGCTTTTCCTATGTGTGTTTGCTAAGCTCTGGTTGGGGATTTGGGTTCTCAACGTTACCCTGATCTTGACCTCTCTATGTGAGGAACATGAGGAACTCTAGAGACTCTTTTGAGTACCAACGCTGATGAAACTATTTGTTCAGACATACGTATTATGGAGCCTTCATTAAAATAACTGTTCACCCAAAAATGAAAATGACATGTGAAAAACAAGCAGGATGTCCAAGTTGCTTGTTTCCAGACTATAAAAGTGACACGAATGGTCAGTAAATTATGACAGAATTTTCATTTTTGAGTGAACACACACATATCTGTACGTGGCTAAACTTTTACAACTTACTTCCGGGATTCTCTCCAATGCTGCTGTGCTTGCCATTCCAGTACCAGAGCAGTAGTGTGGCATCTCTGGAGCCGGAGAGAACGTAACAGTCTCCACCAATGTACGACTCTGAGCGAGCCAGACAGGTCACCACATCAAGATGCCCAAACACAATCTGTGTCAGTTTACCTGTAAATACACAACACAAGAAGGTAAACCACTCATTGCAATGTGTGTGGT
Source organism: Chanodichthys erythropterus (assembly GCF_024489055.1). Classification (NCBI taxonomy): domain Eukaryota; kingdom Metazoa; phylum Chordata; class Actinopteri; order Cypriniformes; family Xenocyprididae; genus Chanodichthys; species Chanodichthys erythropterus. The sequence goes on from NC_090232.1 coordinate 20,359,890, forward strand.
GTTGGATATGTACATAGCACTACACATACAGACATATATACATATATATTATGATTTTGATCCTGCAGAAATTGTGTTTGATTAGTTTGATTTCCATAGGGCCAGCAGTACTACCTGCAGGGTGTGAGTGAATGACTCTACTGAGATGTTGCTGTGTTGCTGTCTGCTGAGCCGTTTGCATAAACCAGATGTGCTCACACACTCCCCAATTCTCATTGCACTTTAAATATTGGCTTTTGGAGAGCTGCATGTGCACGCTAAAGTCTGTGTGAATGCATACAAACAAACAAACAAACAAACAAACAAACAAACAAACAGCAAGCAAGCATCCATCCATCCATCCATCCATCCATCCATCCATCCATCCATCTATCCATCAACCCCTTCACTGTACGTGTGTGTATATCTCAGGGCCTGGGAGGGTTTGAGTGTGGTGTGATTCTATTGAAATTCAAGTTCCGCTTGCATGACTTGCATTCTGAACCTCCCGCGAGATGGAGTCATGGTCCATCTGTGAGATGAGAAAGCTATCCGAGCCCCGGGGCAATGGAGTTGTAATGCAGTCTGCAGGCTCATTTGTGACTTTTGACCCTTTTCTTTTGTGTACTGTGGAGAGGCGGTGTCTCCATAGACAACCGAGGTGGTGGGGGGTCATTGCGGTTACCTGTATCGGTGGAGTAGATGCGGAAGCTCTTGTCCCAGAATCCACACAGCAGGATGAAGCGGTTGTCAGCTGTGATGACAAAACACTGAGCATTTACCTGGATGCTCTGATCTAACAGATCTGAGATCTGTCTCCTGTGAGTGCCCACATTATTGGCTGTAAAAAAAGATAAAAGAGTAACTGGTTAAAGAGTCACTTGGTATTACAAGTGTATTAGAATGTAAGGTATTAGAAGGTAAGAAAGAGAGAAATAAAAACTTCTTAGAAAAAGAAAGATGAATAAGCAAGTAAAGACAGCCACAGAGTGGTGGAGACATTAACAGGGGGAGTCATATGGCACAAAAATAAAGATTCTTGACCCTAAAGGTCTATTTCAATGTCTGGTAAGTGAATTCCTGACAGCCTCTTAAGAGATTATAAAGATGTTAAACCATATGCATGAGAAAATGTGACATTTATCATTAACACTGTGCGTGAGCTAATGTGATTTGTGAATGAATACATGAAACAGCAGAAGACAGAACAATAAAATATCTTACATATTTTCCTCTGCCATAAACATTTGAAAAACAGACCCTTTTGGCAAAAGAAAGACTAAAATAATCGTTAAAAAATATGTGACCAAAATGCTGAAAATTACATGTATTTTTTTAAACACACAAGACAGAGACAGTGAGAGAGAGAGAGAGAGAGGTGGAAGAGGCCAGACTACACACAGAGTCAGGTGTGTGAGGCCCAGACACACTCGTGACACACACCAGCGCTGCGTCTGTGCTGGAGCGAGCGGACAGATTATCAACAGCACAGTCATGCAGAATTTACTGTGTTTAAATGTGTGAGCTGTGTGGAATGCAGTCTGTCTAAATACATACATGACAATGGGAGAAGGAGTGAAAGAAAATGAGCTATGAAAGATGTCTCTCCCCACACAGATAGACAGAGGAGGGAGAAGGGAGGGTGATTTGTTGTCTTTGATAATCTTTTAAAAGTGAAAAAAAAAAGAAAGAGGAAAAACATGGAAACATCCTGCTTTAGTAAAACATTTCCTAACATAGCTGTGTTAATTTCATATCTCTTGTATCACGTTAATATAATTTCAAATTTTATTTGATAGATAATAAATAAATATATTATATTTATTTATTTATTCATTCGGTAGGAAAAATGCAAACAAGACCCTAAAGCCATGTTTCAACACATAGTGGAAAACATTACCAGAAGAGTAATAGCTGATATAGCAGCAATAGGAAAAATCAACTTCCTATTTTGGCAAATGGGATTGAAACTAAATGCCTAAATGAAATTAAACATTTGGTGTCCACATACTTTGGCCATGCATTTATATTATATTATATTATATTATATTATATTATATTATATTATATTATATTATATTATATTATATTATATTATATTATATTATATTATATTATATTATATTATATTATATTACACACATATGAATGCAATATTATAATATAGATCTTATACATTTATACAATTATTTACACTTATTTACATTTATTTTTACACAATATTTACTCAAAATTCTGTCAAAATATCTATTTAGCATCTTTTGACTATTTGAATTCTGGAAGCTGCCCAAGTGTGTACATTATCAGATGCAGATAATTTCAAAAAATTTAAACAATGGACAATTAATTGCTCTGGCTGAATTGAAATTGTTTCAGACTCTTCATAACAATGGCACATACAAAGAATTTCAAAATGATTTTAGATTGCTGAAGGCTTAAATTCAGAATTAATACTAACAGAGGTGTAGATGCAGAGAGAGGTACAGGTGAGTGGGATGAGGACACACACCATAAAGTGACAAACGGATAAATTAGGCAAGACATATGATACTGTATAATAATAAGAGCAGCAGGGGAGCAGAGATATAAGATGAACAGGAGCAGATAGAGAAACTTCTGAGAGGCTTCAGCCATATGTTATCACACGTCTTCCCCCACTCATCTCTCTATCCTCTTTTTCTTCCTCATCAACAGGTCGGAGAGATGAGAGGAGGACATATTGTCCTGACAGCGTGTGCCACGCGGCTTCAATCAGACATTATTACACCATTCATATTCATTCAGTCTGACAGGACAGAGAGACAGAGAAAGAAAGAGAGAGAGAGCTGATGATGTACAGGCTAAGCCACAGCTCATTGCTTTCCAATTTGCATGCAAATGCTGAACTGAAGCTGAATGGCGACTGGGTGAAAAACAGCACTCATCTCCTCTCAAGGGCCGCGCCCTCACAACTCACAACAGCCAATCACAAATCACTCTACTGACAATTGACAAGCCACAGACCTATCAAAGGGTCAATCTCAACCGGTAACTGGTACTGCTGGTCCTGTACAGAAGAGCTTTGATGACCTGAGAGAAAGAGAGAGAACAGATGAAAAATAGATTTAATACTCTGTACCATCAAGATACTTATTTATAGAGGTCAGTGAACAGTTATTTACAACAGCACACTAATGACAATAACAACAAAACAAAGAAACAGCTCTTCTGCTCCAAAAGAAAAAATAAAAGAATGAGGGCGTGTAGATGTACAACCAAAGGCTGATAAACATAAAAAAATCAGCTAATCATAAAAACTTAATAGTAAAAGCAAATCATTTATATGAGATTTTGAAATTGTCTGATTTTTTCTCCCTGGTTTTGGCATCAATAAGTAAACAAGCATGTGCACACTGAAAATGCCTGTAAATATATATAATCAGGGTCAAAAATCATAATTTATCACAATTTAATAATAACCACTTCAGCCTGTTTTAACGATGTCTTTAGCACCTTTCTGGACCTTGAAAGTGTTGATTATGTTGCTCTCTATGGACGAGTCATATACCTCTCTGATTTCATCAAATATATCTTAATTTGTGTTCTGAAGATGAATGAAGGTCTTATGGGTGAGTAATTAATGACAGAATTTTCATTTTTGGGTGAACTAACCCTTTAAGCCAGGTGGACATTGAGTGATTTTTACAGTCCTGTATGATTGTTACTTGTTAGACTATATGATATGATCTGATGAGATCTTGGGTAAAAGAAATGGCACACTGTGTAACATTGACTGTCTTTCATGCCTAAATTAGACTATACAATATACAGTACAATACACATGGTAGCCAAGACTACACAGACTTTAATCACATTTGTTTACATTGTGATGTGAAGAACAAGAAAATCCTTCACATTGTCAGTTTACTGATTTTCATGTAAACTGTTTTCTGTTAGTTAATAAAAAAAAAATTTGTACATGAAAACACTGATTTAAAATGTATTCTTCCCAGAACAGATCCCATTCGAGAATCACCCTTCCTCCTAATATGGCGAATGACTCGCAGCATTTCTTTCAGTTAGATTGACCTTTAATAAATAAACAAGAAAGAGGCTGATAAATGGAGGTGGACAGGAAACTGAATGCAAGGCAGAGGAAGTGTCACATTTGATCCAGTTCAGGCCGAGATATCAATGTCTGAGGAGCTGATGATTATATACAACCAGAGTTTAGAGGGATCAAGCTACTGAAGTTGGCATTATAGAATGTGCAGGAATGAACGTCACCCTGCATCTGACATCAAAACTTGACATAACCCTAACATAACCCTAATCTGCTTTCGTCCTACTGACGGTTAGATTTAGATTTAGGTTTCAATTTCACAAATCATACAATTTCGTATCAAACCACCACTTTGTTAAATAGTTATGTTTTATCATGAGATTGCATTGTGTAATCTGGTTAAAGGGTTAGTTCACCCAAAAATGAAAATTCTGTCATTAACTAAAGCCTCATGTTGTTCCACACCCGTAAGACCTTTGTTCATCTTCAGAACACAAATTAAGGTATTTTTTATGAAATCCGAGAGGTATAGCTTATGACCTGCAACTTTCAAGGTCCAGAAAGGTAGTAAATGACTGAAGTGGTTCAACCTTAATTTTATGAAGCAACAAGAATAATTTTTGTGCACAAAAACAAAACAAAAATAAAGACTTTATTCAACAATCTCTTCTCTTCTATGTCATTACTGCTCAGTTTCCGCAGTAAGCACAGTGAAGGCTTCTTTGTTTACGTCCGAATGCTGGCTCAGTATTGGCCAAAACTGATCATGTGAGCAGCACGACACGTGTGTGATGCTGACACAGGAGCCAGGCAATAATGAGTCACCATTCTGAAGTAGAACCTCGAAGTGCTGGATGTAAACAACGTATGAGAATGACAGAGAAGATATTGTTGAATAAAGTCGTTATTTTCGTTTTGTTTTTGCACATGCACAAAAATTATTCTCATCATTTTATAAAATTAAGGTTGAACCACTGCAATCATGTCGACTTTTTTACCATGTCTTTAGTACCTTTCTGGACCTTGAAAGTGTTGGTTAAATTGCTGTCTATGGACGAGAATATACCTCTTGGATTTCATCAAAAATATATTAATTTATGTTCCGAAGATGAATGAAGGTCTTACGGGTGTGGAATGACATTAATGACAGAATTTTCATTTTTGGGTGAACTAACCCTTTAACATAATAACTAACTAGAATCAGAGGTGAAAATAAGGAGATTGAATGATTCATTAGACTGATTAATTACTGATTGGACTTGCTCACCAGTGAGACCGTGCCACTTGTTGACGGCGAAGAGGCGGTTGGCAGTGACGGTGATGACCGCTGGGTTAGTCAAGCCTGACTGTGTGTTGGCGGCCACGTGGGTGACAGGCGAGTTGGACGGGAACTTGAGTACCATGATGACATCCTGCTGCATCTGCTCTGTGAACATCAGTGGGGTCTGCAGAAGGAGATACTGTTGAGTCCATGACCGCCATCATCAGCAGGGAGTGAGGGAGTGTAGAGGAAAAGAGAGTGATGGTGGGAGAGAGGAAGAGAGAAGAGGGAGAGAAGCAGGAAGAAAGGAAATTAGGCAGCGAAAGACAGAACGGTGTAAAAGAGCACAAAAGCTGAGATTGAGGTTAAAGGTAATTAGAGTAATGCAACACAATATCATAACTGGATTGTTATTAGGGTTGGGAATTGAGAATCCGTCTTGGTCAGAACAGGTTTTGGAAATAACAACAAATACTGGCTGAATGCTTCTGCTGGGCAATTTACAATTCCTGGGTAATGGAACAAGATAAACAGAAGGAAAAACAGTTTGTAAAGGCCTAAAGTTGCAAAAGATCAGAGCAGATTTCAAATTAATCCGAACATTCCTTTAGGCTGCCACAGTATATTTCAACCTCCATTAGTAACACTTTCTGCTTTCTCCCATGTTCCATTCTACAATACAGCAGATGAGGAGAAGCTAAAAAAAAAAAAGGAAAAAAAAAAAAGGTATATGCACATACACAGCTGTTTGATTACTTGGCAGCAAAGTCATCCAACCATCAAGTTGACTTCCTCAGTGAGGCAGGGCTGTGTTTGTAGAAGCTGGAGATAGCGTTCACTGTTCAGACTGGGCAGCTGCACTGTCACTCTCAAACAGCAATCTAATTGGCTGTTGCTTTACAGTGACATTTATTTACAGCACAGATTAATCACTTTAAAGAATGTCTATTTTAAACAAATATTTTAAATATTATAGAAAACTACTGAAGTGTATTTATTTACTTATAAATAATAAGCTCATATATTTTAGTATTTCTCTCTCACAATGTCACCATTAAACTGTGCTCTAAACTAGTCTAATTGTTGTCGTATGTCTGTGATGTCTAATCCTGACGTGTGCGCGCAATTTTTAGACACAGTATGAAGACACAGGGCTAATTGCTGTGCCTGCAGTAAATTAGACAGACAGCTAGCGACTCTTAAATAGTGTTCAGCCTGTGAGTGCCATTAAACAGAGGATCTACCCTCATTAACCTACTGGAGACACGGAAGAGGGAGAGGAGAAAGAGATAGATGAAAGGATTACAGAGAGAACGACACTGAGTGTATAATCCAAATACAGGATCACATATAAATTTAATGTTAATTTAAAAGAAGAGTTGTCATGTCTTGTCATACCATCTCTCTTATTTCAGAATGCTTCAAAATGTATTTAAAGGACAACAAAATACAATACTACTTTGATAATAAAATGGAACACTGAGCATTGTGTTTTTTGTATATTAGTGTATAATAAAAATAATATCATATACATGAAGGCACAGAAGCTAATGGAAGCAATTACGATTTGAGCACTTCTGACAACAGGGAACTTCCCACACCTTTTGACCAATCAATATCCATTACTTGCTAAATTGCACCCACAATCATAAACAAACATTTCTACCCTTTGAATCAGATGTTTATTTAGCCTTTCTCAGTCAGTTTAGACTCTATTCTTGGGATTTTGGGATTATTATGAAGTTGTGTGTTCAAAGGGTGTGTTCAAATTAAGTGTCAGTAGCTGGGTTTCCATCCAAACATGAAGCAAATCTTTTAAAGTTCGCAAAAAAAAAAAAGACAAATGCGAATTAGGTCCGTTTCCATCAAGTTGTTTGAGCGGATAATGGTGGTATTGGTAACCTAGTAACTAATGGTAAATAAAAGGCAGGCAGGGGCTGTCATCACCACAGAAACACACAGCTAATGGGGGTTTCTAGGCCGTCACCCACAGTCTCTCAGTTTCTAGACTAAAGACCCTATCAACTCAGAGCTCTCTGCTCAACCACAGGACTTTTCCCACTTCTGAGACTCTTTCTCACGCTGGGGGCTCACTGAAAGAGGACAGGAGAGAGGAGAGGGGAAGTAAAGCACAAAACAATTAATGGGTCGATTTAAGCAGGCAGCTATCAGACCTGTTTTCAACCAAAAATAGATCCATCAAAACCTGGAACTGGCCTGTTTCTCCACCAACTTGAGCCAAACTGTCTACATTTCTTCATACCTTGCTCAAACCAAACTTTATTTTTTTTATTTTAGATCAACATAAAAAAGAAGTGGCTGGAGCTGCTAATCCAGCATATATACAGAATGTGATTTGTGTCAACTGAAGAGATGTTGCATTGCCGCACACAATCTAGTGTTATGAAATCTAGCTTTGCTTTGCGGCAGTTTTCCAAAATAAGTTGTTGTTTTGAACACTATTTGGTGTGGACAATGCCCTCCAGCATCAAATGTTACTTTAGCTATAATGTATAAGCAGCCAACTGGAGCGTTTTTTTTACAAACCAGAAAACCTATTTCAGTATTGGAAATGCACAAAATGGTTCCCGATTTGACTGGGTTCTCATTGTTCCCTGTAGCTGTTCCTGTATTATTTTAGTATCATTGAGATACTATTTTTTAAATTAGTTTTTATTTTCATATCATTTTAGTTAAAGTTTTAGCAATGTTGTTGTGTGGTTTTTGTCATTTTTATTATTATTTTTTAAATATGTCTATATATCTATGCTCCGTGTATATATAACAATAGTTTTAATTATTTTAGACTATGTAAAAGTCTGCTGCATAAATGTTTGTGGACAAGTTGATAAATTTGTAATGGTCTGCATGTCAAATTAGACAGCGAGAGTGTTTTTGTGTGCGTGTTACTCACCACCTGCATGGCAGAGCTGCGTGGCGGGTGGGGCTCAATTAGCAGCTGGCAGGGTGTCTGTCCAAAACTTCTGATTTGAGACTCCACAGCCTGAGAAAGACAGAGAATGAGTGTTATGGAGGTTTGGTGGCACTAATGAAGAGATATAGGACTATAAATGTCACCTTGAGACAGTGGCTAACTTGCCCTGGACAATATCAACTAATAGAGACCCAGAATAGTGTGTGTGTGTGTGTGTGTGTGTGTGTGTGTGTGTGTGTGTGTGTGTGTGTGTGTGTGTGTGTGTGTGTGTGTGTGTGTGTGTGTGTGTGTGTGTGTGTGTGTGTGTGTGTGTGTGTGTGTGTGTGTGTGTGTGTGTGGAAGAAAAAGGTAGAAAAAGAAAAGTGGTGGGAATAATGATCATAATAATGGGAAAGGGCTACACAGGGAGCTGGATTTATGTGCATTTCTGTGAGAGAGTGTGTTAACGCAGAGAAAAGTGTGTATGGAAGAATAGAGAGAGAGGATCTTGACCATGAAAAGAGTGTGTGAGTTCACAACACTAACAAATAAAAGGCAGAAATATGGACAGGCTTCTCATAGCAAGAGCATTTACAAAAGTTGTTTCAAATCGGTCTTTTAGGGTTGCTTGCTGTAGCCAAAAATATGTTACGGCATGTTTTTACATTATTGTTTACTGAATGAACACAGTGAAGAATATTTAACTATTTACAAGTATGCACCAAACCAGTTATTTATATTACAAATATGTACCTAGATTATATAATAATATAATATAACTAAAAAAAAAAAAATCTTATTAAAACAAAAACATTTTAATATATAAAAACTATACTAGAGACACTTCCATGAACATTTCTGAGCAATGATGCAACAAATCCTTGAATCTATTTAATTTTTATTTTTTATTCTATTTCTAATTAATTCAATTTATTCACAGAAATGAATTGAACCCACTAACTGTATCACAGCTTTTGTTGTTGTTTTAAATCAGAGATATTATTAAACAATAATGACACCAGGAAGTGTCATGAAACTACAAATAAAGCCAAAAAAGTGCATTAAAATGGCTGTGATATTCGTGAAACTGATTAACTTTCTATTGATGCCAAAATCGTTGTTAATGCATTGTGAATATTTTTGTTCGCCTGGCCCTACTGCATTAGTCAAAGTATCCCTCTATCCCACAGTTCAGTTGTGGTCACATTCAGTCATGTTTGGCGTGTTAGACCATTGTGAATCTCAGATAGGATTTCCATGAATCAATAGAGAAACTGTCCCGAACCCACACTAAAGAGAAGTATGCCAGTAATGTCCCAGCTCTCGTCTGACTGCTCTGGCTCTAACTGTATTCATGAAGGCATCAGGAAGTCAGGAGGATTTCCACGTCCCTCTCATTGTATTTCTTCACCGTTCCACCTCTCTCTTTTTCCACTCTGCTCAGACTGCCCTTCTTTACATCAATCCTTTCCGTCTGTTTCTAACTCTTATTCTGCTCTTCATCTCTCTTTCTTCATTCTGCTTTCCTGCTTTGATCTGGTTCGGCCCACTCTGCTGGTAACAATAGACTTCACCATACAAATTCTTCTTTATATAGTGTAAATCCACTAGTGATCTCATTAGAGGCATTGATGGAACACAGATGACAGGACTACTGTGTCTGGAAATACCATTCTAAAGAAGCAGGGTTCAGAAGAGGCCACGCAAGGGAAGACACCTCGTTTCAATTATATGATTGGTTGATTTCTACTTAAAAGCAATGGAATTTGACACTACGTGTAGCAACAGTTTTTCATTTCTTGACCAAATCTTTGGTGCTTGGCAAAACCACATTGTGTCACCTATTCAGTATGAGAGCTTTTAGTCTTTTTTTCAGTCAGATCACTGTTTGTGCAAAGCATTGACCTCACTAATGATGTTTCATAGTCCCAAGTAGACCAGATGGCATATTTAATTTGGAGAACAAAAACAAGGATATGAGGGATAGTCCATATATACTGTTTTGCACCTAGTTGTCAATTGCTCAGGCAATGAACATACAGTGGGGTCCAAAAGTCTACACTGGAAATCATCAGGGATTCAAAATCTAAATAGAAAATATATATATTTTTTTTAAATGTAATTTTATCATGTTATCAAATTATATTATATTATGGGTAACACTTTATAATAACGTTCAGTTATAAGTCACTTGTAAATTATTAGTTAATGATGAACTAATCATTTACAAAACATGATTAAATGTTTATAAATGATTGATAAGTGATATGTTAATATTTTATGAATGTTTTATTAATTCTGTTATAGGTCATTTATAAATTATTAGATAATGTTCAACAAATCATTTATAAAACATGAATATACATTCATATATGATTAATAAGTGATATACTAACATTTTATGAATGTTTTATTAATTTGGCTATAAGTCATTTATAATTTATTAGTTAATGATCAGTGATTAGTTAATGATTATTAGTAAATTATCATTAGTAAATGATCAGTATATGATTTATTGATGAAGTTTCTTGAAGTGATCTGTGTTCAAAAGCACAAACATGCAGGTATGCTAAAGCACTATTTTAAGAAGAGTAATTTATTTGTTTTGAAGTGGATAAACATTTATAAATGCCTTACAGTCAGGTGATTCCAGTGGATTATATTAAATCCTTTCACTTGTCAGCACAGACTTGTGTTCTGTGTGGAGTGTGTGGGGTCTAGTGAAGTGAACCTCTGAACCGGTTTTTCCTTCCACTGAAGCTCACATCAGGTGCACAGAGTTAAACACTCCATGTGTGTCAGAGAAGACAGCTGTCTATACCCTCACCAGTCAGCACTTACACTGCAGTACACACTACAAAGTGTTCAACACCTGTTATATATGATGTGTAAACACATGAATAAATCATTTACAAAGCTTTCTGCATACCCTATTCTAAAGTGTAAACTATTCTTCACTTGTAAATGTGTTACATATCATTTGTAGACATTTTTTACCTGTTACAAATTATTTGTATATGTATACAAGTCATTTATAACACTTTCTGCATACCCTATTCTAAAGTGTAAACTATTCATCACTTATAAATGTGTTACATATCATTTGCAGACCTTCTTTATAAATTATGTACAAACTGCAATTTGTAAATTTACCATTTATTTGCCGTATGCAAAGTATATATTTCAGTTACAGGATATAAAAATCTATACGAATCCCGATATTTAAAGGATATATTTTTATATAAAAAATTATGATATTTTATGCAAATATATTTTACTATTACTATATACTATATTTTACTTTGAGCCCCTAACTCACCCCTTAGGCCTATACCTAAACATGACCACTTTTTAGCCACTTCACAAAAATAAAAACGCAATATAGATATATTTACAGTGACTGTTATCTTAGTTGATATACTGTTGTATAAAAAGTATAATTTTAAGCTCCCTACTCCACCCTATAACCTTAAACATAACCATTTTGACAATATACGCAGTGTAACAGGCAGATAAATGTACGTTAGTCACAATAATTTATTTAAAACATTACAAAAAGCAGTAACGTTATACAGAACAGACAAAACGACGCGTGTGCTACATTACCAGCGAAATGACAGCACATCATAATTGTGTGTAAGTAACAGAATGAAATTAAAGTGTTTAATCGCTGCAAGCATTCCTCTGATCTGCATTTCCATCCTCCAAAGCATCGCGCTGAATCTAACACAGCGACTCAAATTCGGCATGTCGCAAACACTCTATGGTAGTCGCAAATCACATGTGACAGCCAATAAGGAGCGAGATTTGACGTCACTGCCGCAAACCTGTGTCGTATTGTTAGCAGACGCGCCAATTTTAATTTGAAAGTTATGAAACGGCGGATTGATACAATTATTAATGTATAATGGTTATATTACGTTATAAGAATCTTTTCCTCACACGATGGCATCGTACGACTTCTGAAGACTTGAAAAAAATGCACGAAATAATGGACTACGTTTATTATCAGTTTATGGTGCGTTTTCAAGTTATGGTGAGGAGCTGTTCCATGAAAAACAAAATAAAAATTAAATGATTAAGTGCTGGTTAAACAGTGGCAGAGTGTTGATTTTTTTATTTTTATTTTTTTTTTAAATATAAATATAATATAATATAATATAAATTTTAGGCTTGGGTAAAGTGATGGACTGAGATGATAATGTAACAGGAACATCTACAAATGACGTGTAACATATTTATAAGTGATGAATAGTTTACACTTTAGAATAGGGTATGCAGAAAGTGTTATAAATGACTTGTATACATATACAAATAATTTGTAACAGATAAGAAAGGTCTACAAATGATGTGTAACACATTTATAAGTGATGAATAGTTTACACTTTAGAATAGGGTATGCAGAAAGTGTTATAAATGACTTGTATATATATACAAATAATTTGTAACAGGTAAGAAAGGTCTACAAATGATGTGTAACATTTACAAGTGAAGAACAGTTTACACTTTAGAATAGGGGATGCAGAAAGCTTTGTAAATGATTTATTCATGTGTTTACACATCATATATAACAGGTGTTGAACACTTTGTAGTGTGTACTGCAGTGTAAGTGCTGACTGGTGAGGGTATAGACAGCTGCTTCTGTGACGCACATGGAGTGTTTAACTCTGTGCACCTGATGTGAGCTTCAGTGGAAGGAAAAAACGGTTCAGAGGTTCACTTCATCACTAGACCCCACACACTCCACACAGAACACAAGTCTGTGCTGACGAGTGAAAGGATTTAATATAATCCACTGGAATCACCTGACTGTAAGGCATTTATAAATGTTTATCCACTTCAAAACAAATAAATTACTCTTCTTAAAATAGTGCTTTAGCATACCTGCATGTTTGTGCTTTTGAACACAGACCAGCTTACAACTTCATCAATAAATCATATACTGATCATTTACTAATGGTTTGTTCTTCATTTGTTCATGATTAACAATTGTTAATTGAGATAATACTAAAACAATTTTGTCATAAATACTTATGTTATTATAAGTTATTATAAGTGATAAATAATGTCTTAATTGATAGCTTATAAACCATCTACTAATGATCTGTTTGATTAATTTGATTAAGATAACTTACAACACATTTGTAAATTGTTAGCATAACATATTAATCATTTATGAATGTATATTGTAATGTTTTGTAAATGATTCGTTCATCATTAACTAATAACTTATAAGTGTCTTGTAACTGAACTAATAAAACATTAATAAAATGTTAACATATCACTTATTAATAATTTATGAACGTATAGCCATGTTTTGTAAATGATTTGTTCATAATTAACAAATAATTTATAAATGACTTATAACTGAATTTATAAAACATTTATAAAATATTAGTATATCACTTATCAATCATTTATAAATGTTTATTCATGTTTTGTAAATGATTTGTTAATCATTAACTAATAATTCATAAATGACTTATAACTGAACGTTATTATAAAGTGTTACCTTATTATGTATTAGTAATATAATATAAATTTTAGCCTTGTGATGGACTGGCCATCCATCCAAGGTGATTTCCTGCCTTTGGCCCAAAAAATGTGGTAGGCTCCAGCTTCGCCGTGACCTCACATAGGACAAGTGGTTTAGGTAAGATAAGACAAGATAAAAATTACAACAATTAGAATAATATAAATATTCTCACTAGTGGTCTCATACTTTTGGACCCTACTATATACCTTCCCAAAACAATGTCCTTCCAGAAAATGTGAGTTTTGAAAACTTGATGTGACCTAGGACCTTTCTCCTAAGACCTAGGACCATTTTAAACAGTTTGTACTTCCGTCTCTCACAACCATTTAAATGTGCACATCTATGAATATACAAATTTACTTAAAAAGTAAAGATTTTCTACATATTACTAGCATATCTACTACATTTAATCCCTCTGTAAGTTTCTCAAACATACACCAAGATCTCAAACAGTTTCATGTAATGCTGTCTACTAATGTCATTCCGCAGTGTGGCATAGGAGTTGGCGGAGCAAACAGAATGAAGGTCGAGTGTGTCACATTGGGACAGTTTGTTTAAGCTAATATGTGGATGCATCTTGCCCAGGCACCTGACCCATCTTCATTAAATCCTCTCCTGACATTTACTACCACAGTAGAACGAGGCAGTTCTCAGGTCAGAGCGTCCAGCCAATGAGGAGAGAAGGTTATATGGGTGCCAGCCATGCTAGAGGGGCCAATCTCTTTAGGGGCACTAGTGCGTATCTGATGAGGTCTCTTTATATTCTACACATTTAAATGATGGAAATACCCCGTATGTATGTATTGCGCACACACACACACACAAACAGTCATGCTTCATGAGTCACCTGATTTACTCTAAACCTTGACAAGGCAATTTAGCTGTACAACAAGCTGTGACCAAATTTTCTTATTTTGCATAATGAGGTCCCTATGAATACTTCGAAGTTGCTAGGGGGGAGGGCTTCTCTCTAAATTCAAGCTTTTTAAAGGTCAGATTAGTATCGGACTTGAGTAAAAGTGAGACTTGATTTATAGGAAAAGGACTGTGTTTATGTGTGTGCGTTAATTTCATGTGCAAAGGGAGCCCTTTGTGCCTGTCATGTTCTTTTTTTTTTGTGGTGGCAGGGCAAAGACAGGAAGTAATCATCGTCTGAGTAAACATGGCCCAGTCTCCTGAATGACCCTAATCTGCCATGAGACATTCCACACGCCCCACGGTCTACACGCACACACGCGTGTGTGCACACACTAGGTTCTACATAAATAGAGAGACGCAATTACACACACAGCTTGCCATCAAAAAACCCAAACTCAGCTGCACAGACTGACAAATCCCAGTCCTGTCCAAACCAGACCTGATATGCAAGATACAAAACTAAAACTGGAACCAGAACCCAGCAGTTGGTTTCCCCACAACCCAATTTGAGAAGATCCAGAGCCGGTGCCATACTTGCTGTTTCCAGACAAACACACACACACACACACGCTGTTCTAAGAGCCATGCTAAACTACACCCTACTCATTTATTTTTCTAATTTAGCTCTACAAACCGGGCCATGACTTGAGGTCAGGGTCCAAAATGATCTTTTTGCCTCACCTGCCAATGGTGACTGAACTGACAAAATGTACGAAAACAAAATTTTGTTGTGGCCATGAAACAGTATTTTGGATTTAAAATAATAAATTAATTAATAAATAATTGTATTAACTACCCCAGGTAAAATTGGCCCAAATGTTTGTTTTTTGTTTGTTTTGTGCTCATATGTGACTCGTATCTATTTACAGCACAACAGCACAAACCACACAAAATCTTTTCAATTCTGATTTGTGGTTCTAAAACAGGTACCAAGTTTTGGCAATGTGACCTCAGTGTGAACAGTCATTGTGGGATTCATTGACTTTTACATCACTACAACATTTGTCGTAATTCCACACTGACGGGAGCTACTCCAAAGATTTCACATACTGGTTGTTCTTTAGTCATCTTTATACAAGCAAAATTGAGGATTTTATCGTAAATAACTTAACATTTTGCTCTCTTTCTCCTCATCCTTGTCCTAGTTGCCTTCTCACAAATTCACTGGTGTCTGCTGCACATACAATAATTTTCAAAAATAAAAATTCACATCATTCCAATTACTGACTGACTTCAACAGAACAGAACACAGAAGTTTTATTTTTTATTTTTTCCACTTTAATTCATTATATGCAAGAAATCTTGAGTTCATGAGAGATATACCAATGCCCAATATGGGAACAAACTGTATCTTGTCAATGAATCAGTTGATCCAGTTCAGAAAACTGGCATGAATGATTTGTTAAAGAACGAAACTGATTCATTTCTCAAGCAACTTACTAATGCAATAATCTGGATTATACCCACTGTAGGGGAAGTAAATTTCAGATTGTTTATCACACAAAGCTGCCGTATAGCTTTAAAAAATGTATAGCTTAAACAATGAGAAATATGAATAACTTTTAGACTTTTTTTTTATTTGCGTTCCATCTAAGATAGAAAGTCATACAGGTTTGAAATTGCATGAAGGTGAAGAAATTATGACAGATCTTTCACCACACTGTGAATTATCCCTATTATTTATGTACTGTATGTATGTACATATTGATTTATTAAATTTTAATTTCACGAGACATTAGCTTTTTTTGGCAAAAACTATTTTTACTAGCGCTTGGCATGTTAATTTTAGACCCTGCTTGGGGTGCAGCTAAGAATAAGATGCTGTCATATAAGGGAAGAAATAGGTGACAGATCTAAAATATTGCACAAAAAAAATCATCATTCAAGGACTGCGTGGCTTACCAGTGCTGTTCTGATATGCATTCTCTCTCACCCTGTTCTCTTATGCCTTAGATCCTGTTAAGTTTTTTTCAAGCGTGTTTATTACAGTTTGATTGCAGACACGGCCATGTGAATTTATCGATCTCTTAATGGCCTGTGAATGGTGGAGTGGCAGTCAGGCGTAAGGATTCCCATTTAACCTCTGCTTATTAAACAGGAAGTGTGCAGGGTAATGGGCTGAACTGGAGAGATGACTGGAGCAGATAGGCAATGAATCTGCATCAGATAGAGGGATGAAGAAATAGATAGAGGATTAAGGGCATGGAGGGTGGAAAGGAATGAAAGATGAACAGAATGAATGGCTAAAGGAATGGCTAGATGGAGAAAGATGAACAGATAAAAGAAAGGAAGCATGCAGCGAAGGAAGGAAAGAGCATTAAAAGGGATAGCAAGAACACCTAGATGGGAATAAGGTGAGCCGAGTCATTAATCAGCCTCAGTCACTGAGCATGAAGGGCAGGAAGACTAGAACCACTCCGACACCAACGACTGCCCCAGTGCACACATTCACACCCACACAACTGCTTCACTGCAGGAAAACAATGGCACTGTCTGACCTCTGAGGCAGAGATGCTATATTAAGGCAGAGAATGTGTAAGGCTGAGGAGAACTTGATATATTCAGATTCGAGATCGAAGTGCAGATAGCTGCTTAATTCACTGCCTGATGATTCCAATGGCTGCTCTGGGATAAAGCTACCTGTAACTGCTACATAGGCCTAGTTAATAAAATGGTACAGGTATTTAAAGGTATACCTTTATCGATACATTATGTAGCCCCGCTCCTTTTACAGCACTGCGCTCATGGTGTTCTGTCTTCTGGTTTTTATATCAATGAAGGTAAGATACGGATTTATGATTGAACCGCTCATTTTAAAATCTTCCCGATCAACTGACATGTTTTGACATCCGCTTCAAACATTACAATGCTATTTAACAAGTTGCGTAGCTGTGGGGTTCGGCTGCGCCATCGCCATGTGACATCAGAACACACGAACACATGTGAAAATGAGTGCCGCACCTGCCAGCGATGAGGGGATTATTAATAAAAAAGGATATGGATTAATCTAATAGCCACAGAAATACACAACAGAAATAAATGCAACAACAGCCAGTCAGTGCATGTTGCTAATAAGTATGCATGTTTTGTATGTCTCTGTGTGAATGAAAGCCATAGTTTCGTCTACTACACAAACTCAAACAGGCAGTTTTCAGCATCTGCGTCTCAATATATGAAGACATGAACACATGGATTTCATCTCCAGAGACGTTTCTGAGAATGACTTCACAAGATTTTTAATATTTCATTTGAGAAAAACTACCTTCAATTAAAGCTGCAAGCAGCGATGAAAGGGCCCTCGCACCCGGGCTCACCGCCACCTGTTGGCCTTAGAAAAACAGTGAACAGTGGGCGACATGCATGTAAGCGAGTGAATACAGGAGAATTATGCCAAAGTCATTTCGAAATGCCACACTTCCTGCTTTCAACAGATGGCGCTTTGACCGTAACTGAATATTGCTATGTTGATGTCTTCAGGCCAGGACTTTTATCGAACATGTGAAGTTTGGAGCAGACTGGACATTGTATGCCTGAGTTACAACAACTTCCTGTTTCTTTAGTGGCGTTAATCGCATAAATTAGCACTCAGCCAAGTGATGCATGATTTAACGTGTTTCTAGCATGTTTCATACTTCGTGGCATAATGAAATGTGAATCTGGTAGTGAATTACAGTGTAAAGCATGCCATTTCCTGTTGCCAGCAGGTGGCGCTATGGCTAACTGAATATTGTCATATAGATGTCTTTAGGCCAGGACTCTTATCACACATGTGAAGTTTGGAGCAGATCAGACATAGTATGCCTGAGTTACAACAGCTTCCTCTTTCATGGCGAAACATCAGACTTTGTCAGTCCGCCACAGAAACGCCCTTCAGCGAAAACTCACGATCTTTGATATTTATCATTGCTAAGGTCTTAAGATGATAACATTTGATGACTGATAACATTTGATGTTGATCTGGTTAAATCTCTATGAGAAGTTAATCACAGTGTAAAACGTGTCATTTCCTGTTGACTACAGGTGGCGCTATGATTGTAACTGAATATTGTTATGAAGATGTCCTCAGGCCAGGACTCTAATAAAACATGTGAAGTTTGGGGCAGATCGGACATTGTTTGTCTGAGTTACAACAACTTCCTTTTTCAGACTTTGTCAGGCCGCCACAGACACAACCTTTGGTGAAAACTCTAGATCTTCGCAATTTAACGTTACAAAGGCCTTTAGATTAGACTGACCAAAAATAACATTGATCTGATTAAATCTCTAGGAGGAGTTAATCACAGTGTAAAACATGTCATTTCCTGTTGCCCCCCAGTTGGCGCTATGACTGTAACTGTATATTGTCATGAAGATGTCTTCAGGCCAGGACTCTAATAAAACATGTGAAGTTTGGGGCAGATCAGACATTGTAACTTCCTGTTTCATGGCTAAACATCGAACTTTGCCAGGCCGCCACGGACACGCCCTTTGGTGAAAACTCTAGATCTTCGCAATTTAACGTCTCAAAGGCCTTTAGATTAGACTGACCAAAAATGATGTTGATCTGATTAAAGCTCTAGGAGGAGTTCATTAAAGTACAATGTCTGGAAATGGCAAAAACTGCACAAATTTCAAAGAAAATTCAAAATATCTGACTTCCTGTTGGTTTTCAGATTTCACTCCAAGAGACTTTTTTGTAGGTATTGGGCTGTTAGATGTGTGTACCAAATTTCATACCTGTATGTGAAACGTAGTGTCAGGGGCACTTCGTTGAAATTATTTAGGTGGCGCTATCGAGCCATTTTGCCACACTTAATTCTGAAACCCATATCAGACGTAAATTTTCACCACTTCTGACGCATCTGCAAAGTTTCATGAGTTTTTGAGTATGTTTCGGCCCTCAAAAAAGTGATTCACCTTACATGGCGAAACATCAGACTTTGACGGTCACCACGGACACGCCCTTCAACGAAAACTCAAGATCTTTGCAATTTAACATCTCAAAGGCCTTAAGATTAGACTGGCCATATATGATGTTGATCTGGTTTAATCTCTATGAGGAGTTAATCACAGTGTAAAACATGTAATTTCCTGTTGCCCCCAGGTGGCGCTATGACTGTAACTGAAAATTGTCATATAGATGTCTTCAAGTCAGGACTCTAATAAAACATGTGAAGTTTGGGGCAGATCAGACATTGTATGCCCGAGTTACAACAACTTCCTGTTTCATGGCGAAACATCGAACTTTGCCAGGCCTCCACGAACACGCCCTTCATCGAAAACTCTAGATCTTCGCAATTTAACGTCTCAAAGGCCTTTAGATTAGACTGACCAAATATGATGTTGATCTGATTAAAGCTCTAGGAGGAGTTCGTTAAAGTACAACATGTGGAAATGGCAAAAACTGCCAAAATTTTGAAGAGAAAATTCAAAATATCTCACTTCCTGTTGGGTTTACAAACTTTGCACCCAGGGGCTTTTTTGTAGGTATTGGGCTGTTACATCTGTCTACCGAATTTCATAACTGTACGTGAAACGTAGCACGAAGGGCGCTTAAGTGAAATTTTGTAGGTGGCGCTATCGAGCCATTTTGCCACACCTAATTCTGAAACCCATATCAGACGTAAATTTTCACCACTTCTGACGCGTGTGCAAAGTTTCATGAGTTTTTGAGAACATTTAGGCCCTCAAAAATGCGATTCATTTTGGAGAAGAAGAATAATTGGCTGAGCAATTCCAATAGGGTCCTCACACCATCGGTGCTCGGGCCCTAAATACACTCTGAAACTAAAAGATCTTCATGACAAAACGTCAAAAAAAAGGTCCGGTTTAACTTGAAGAAATAATGACAAAAATACATTACTATTGTATTCTAAAACGTAATTATTAAAGTTATGATAATAACAATATTATTATTTATTAAAAAATATATTTTATTTTATATAAAAAATATATTTTTTCACCCATGCTTTAATTTATACAGTTCTGTTGTGCATCATCTTATTTGATCACAAATTTAAAACATCCAATACAGCCATTTCATTTGTGATTAAAATAAATTAAAATGTAATAAATGTACATATTTATTTTATTCTGGCATGATTTTATAACATCATAAATCAACACAGTGCAAAATGGTATTACAATTATGTACAGAAGTTGTTGTTTTGTTATGAGAAAGGATGTCCAGAAAAAATGAATGAGTTTTGCTGTAAATTAATTGTTATATTTTAATTTGATTAAAGATTGATTAAACTGTTAAACTTTTATTTTTTATTTTTTTTAATTAGACACTAATTTTTAACATTTCATGGGGCCCTAATTTAAAAGATAGCTTACTCTGTGGGGTTTAATTGTGAACAAACAAGTTATGATTAAATTTATTCTCAAGGTCTAACAAATATGTGGAAAACATTTCCATCCCCATTAATGGTAAATGAATATCGTGATAAATATCGATACCAACTGGTATGGAAAAAAAAAAAAAAATATTGTGATAATACTTTTGGCCATATCATCCAGCCCTGTGGTCTAGAATCAGTTTCTTCAAACTTAATCCAAAACTTATCTGAAATTTTATGAAAAATATTTTCAATGTAATTATGGTAGCATGAAAATGTAGTGAACCTTTCTGACTCCACCTATGATATCATACTTAATTTGACGAATGAAACTGAGGCTGTGAAGGGACAGTTGTCCAGTGCATTACTGTTGTGAACCTAGCTGTCTTTTAGCTGATAAAACAATTAAAATACATTCGCTGAAAGTTTGTGAAAAGACGTTTCAGATGAATGATCATCACAGAGGCATACAACAGTAAAACAATGGCTGTACTTTCATCTCTTACATCGATGTTTTCATTTGTGTCCTATTAAATATGCCGTCTACTTTGACTAAAGTCTATATATATCAGGGGTTTAATACAGTCTGGCTCAAAGTCCTGTTAGGCTCGGATCCAGGACAATAATGCAAGGAACAACCAAATAACAATGTCCTTGAATAATGGATTACAGACCACCATGCCAGGTTCAGTAACACCAACATCCTGCTTGTCTGGGATGATGTAAAGCAGATAGTCTTGAATGGTAAATGTTCTTTATGCCAGCACCGGATGCTGTGTGTACTGTCCTCTACAGTAAACGAGGTGGCTGCCAGCCACTGTAAATTTCACAATAAAGTAAATTAATACTTTTTTTGCTGTGGTATTATAGATTCAGAAGCAGTGTGTCAAATATTTATTACAGTATTCTGGCAATAGAATGCAGATGTTCAAGAGCCGTTATCCATCATGAAAGTCATTCAGTTCCAGTATTTATATTATAAAATGGAACCATTCTGAATAAGAATAAGAACTGGTTCTCGGTTCAAACCTACTGTCTACGTCTTGGATCTCAGATCAGGTAGTGCTGTTCCTGAGGGAAAGGCAGTACCTGAACCTGTTTGAAGGACATCTGTAGCTGTCAGTGGGGCAGTTAGTGAGCTAGTTCTGTCTGAACTGGCCTGTGCTTCTGTGTGGCAGCTCCCAGAGAGAAAGAGATGAATAATAAATGAGTGTGGGAGAGAGAGGTAAGGAAACACAGAAAGAGAGATTCCTATTGAGTCTGTAGTTTGTCTTCAGGTCTCACGGTAACAGCTAAACAAATGTTTTGTAAGTGTCTGTTGAAGCTCAAACCTGTTTACAATAACTCTATTCCAAACCATAGTGCATAGTGCCTACTGACTACACAGGCAGCTGTCTTCTGAAGGTGCTATCATTTTAGCTAAATTTTGTGCAAAAAAGGTTGATTATGTTTGTCGTGATGTATGAAGCACAGCTCTGACAGAATCACTATCAAACCAAGCAGCTTTCAGTTGGTCAATGGCAACATGGCAAATTTGCGTGACCATCTTGAATTTGTTGCAAAATCTGAGTTGAAAAATCATCAAGAAAGCATGTTGCATTATTCAGCATGAACACAGCATGAATTCACTATTTTGTAAATTCATATTATACTGTAGATCTTACGGTAAATGATTAATTCAACTATGTTTCATTTTTTACAATGTTTAAGAAAAATGTCATAACTTGATCTTACAGTGAAAATGACAGACTAGTCATTTCATTTGTCTGAACCCTATCCTTCCACAACACAATTCACTTTGGTCATACTTTTGAGTGCGGAAAATGCAGAAAAATCACATCCCTGAATCTTGAATTTATTTATGATTACAATGCCCACATCTCATAATAATAATCTGCTACACACGGATGTATAAAATAATACTGGAGAAAAGATCTGTCGCTACTTCCATTTCATCACAACACAAAATGCAGCATTGCACACTCAAAAACATGTTAAATACACTTAATTAGTGTTTTCAATTTTTTTAAATACTGAATGAAATATACATTTATTTATAATCAAAATATCTCCTGCTTCGGTCCACCAACTTGGATTGATTTTTTTCATGGAGGTCTATTGACCGACGCTGTTCATGTGAACAGCATGATGCATGCGTGTGATGCTGACTCAGAAGCCGGCCAATACTGAGCCAGCGTTCTGACATAGAACCTGGAAGTGCTGCAACGTACATAGCGTAGGAGAATGACAGGGGAGAGACAAATTTGTTGAATAAAATCATTATTTTTGTTTTGTTTTTACACACAAAAAGTATTCTCGTTGCTTCATTACATTAAGGTTGAACCACTGTAGTCACATTTACTATTTTAACGATTTAATTATTTTACTACTTTTCTGGACCTTGAATGTGGTAATTTCGTTGCTTTCTATGGAGGATAAGAAACCTATCCGATTTCATCAAAAATATCTTAATTTGTGTTCCGAAGATGAATGAAGGTCTTGCGGGTTTGGAACGACATGTGGGAGAGCAATTAATGACAGAAATTTCATTTTTGGGTGAACTAAATGTTTAAGCCTGGGAACATTCTTTTTGTCAGGTGATGCTTTAAAAAAAGAAAAAAAAAAGTAAATGTGTCATATGTTGGGAATAAAGTAAATGGAGAAAGATGTTTCCATGTGTGTGAAAGAATATGTGTAAGAGTAAGAAACACACTCACCTCTCTGAGCATGGGGTCAGATATGGAGCTGAGGTTGACTGCTCCTTCATAAGTCAGGTAGTAGAAGACATTGAGAGCTCTGATGGCCTCAGGTCCCTGCTGCTTATATCCGAATATCAGATCAATCCACTGATGCAGCTGACAGGACACAAACTCACTCTCCAGAGCCTATAAAAACACACAGGAGATAAAACTAATGTCATTCAGGCTCAGTGAAACAACACCCTGCCCAAAAAACAACATCAAGATGTTGTAGGTAAATAAGCTGAATTGAGAGTAGTTAGCGAAATACCATGTGACATGACTGCTTAGTGAATTCACCACAGATTCTGATAGATTTGTTATTTTAAATTTTTTCACATGTCCAACAACTCATGGAGAGCTCCTCAGAGAACGTAACCATGTAGCATGGGCAACGGGATCTGTCAAAATGTGCTTTCAACAGTCACAAATGACATAATACACACAAATTACAAGCATATGCTTCCAGGACAGAACCACTGGAGCAAAGCAGCTCATCTTACATGAGAAGAATCGAGATATCTTTGCTCCTTTGTTTAGTCTCATCTCTACGTGCCATGGGGTGTCTGAGAGCATTGTTGTTTTCGGAGCTATGATCGTTCTTCGACTGTCATAACATTGAAACACAAGCTGTTTCTCTCTTCATTAGCCGCCAAAGGAGGGCCTCCGTTTATGACTGCTCATAAAAAACAGCAATTGTGTTAATTTGCTCAAAGCTGTGTGGGCACAAAGGCCTCTAAACGAGCCCAAATGAGTATGAGAAGAGCCTTGATTGTCATTGCTGCCTTGTGTCACATTAATTTCGAGACAAACATTAGGAGCTGCACTTAAACAGCAATTTATATTATTTAAACGCTTACCGGAAGGGTCTTAGCATCACTCATTTAAATGTGAATTCGCTGACAGCTAATTTTGCTTAATTTGCACTCCAAGCTTTCTTAATTAGAACTTTAAATCAGAAGGGCAATGAGAGATGCTGTGAAATGTGCCATTTGCAATATGACAACAGGTTTGACAGCAAACTGGTTCAGCTCTTTTGCAGTAATAACTTCATGACTGATATTACAAGAGTAATAGATGCTAGCAAAAAGTTCAGAGATGAAACCTAAAACCTAATTTCTTATGAAATGAGATGTTCTGTTTGTTTGTTTTTAGCTTATACAGTGTGTATGCAATGGAAATTCAAACAAAGGTGAGAAATAATTGCTTAGTTTATAATCAGGAAGATACTCACTACTGCTGACTTTATATTGAAATTCTATACTTTATACTACATTACTATAGTAAATAATTTTTATGAAACACTTTTCTATTTTTAATAAAACATGTAATATAATAAAATATATGTATATATAATAAACAAAACATTTCATATATGTAATGTTTGAGAAAGAGTTCAATATTTTTCTCTTTCATTGTTTTACTAGCAATGCACAGTATATATTACAAGCACTTGAATAAAACATGTAGATTTATTCCAGTTAATCTATTTGTCTACAATTTTATTAAAAACAACCTGTTCCTCTGAGGCTTTGGAGAGATTTTTTTTTAGTTTATAATGTGGATGGATTGACCCTGCATTGTTCCACGGCTTGTCTGTTTCCAAACTTAATACAGGGGCTGATGGGCATTTAATGTGGGCCACCATCTTGTGTCAATCAGCGAGGGGAAACAAAGAGGGGGGCAATGTTATTGGACACCAACTCTCCAGAGGACTACCTTTATGTTAATCAAGGAACTCTAAAATCAGGAATGAGATGGGAACCCCGCTCAGGGAGACCTGACCTCATCAGAGATGCAGAGAGCGTTTGGTAGGGTCTCCTGAGGCAGGGGTGTCACTCTGAACCCATGCTCTTTCATCAAAAGAGGAGGGGGAGATGTGTACCTACAACATTAGATTCCTTTAAAATGACTACACCACGTACGTTAACCCAGAGGGCATGTGCATATACATACAAAGAAATGTAAGTGTTTTTGCTGTAAAATGTCAGGTCAAGATGTTTAATATGACAGAAGCCTCTCTCTATATTTTTTTTTTTTTTTTTTTTTATAAATGCGACTGTCTCTTACAAAGCCAAAGCAAGCCAAAAAAAAAAAAAAGGAGGTTATTTTTTTTTAAACTGATCTATCAGTTCACAAAACAAAATGAAAAAGCCAAAATTAAGAACAGCAAACCAAAAATAAGTAAATATATATATATATATATATATATATATATATATATATATATATATATATATATATATATATATATATATATATATATATATATATATATATATATATATATATATATATATATATTATACTGACTGACCCGTATTATTGGTGACATGAAAATTATGAATGTTTTTTTTTTTTTTTTTTCCCACTGTTCATCATAAAATGCTATCTTATGCCTAATGCTTAAACCTTTGACAATGTATATAATACTTTTATGGTCCATCTTAGAGCTTGACAGCTGTAGTCACTGAACTACTGTATGATTATTAAAAATTTCCACATTTGTGTTCTACAGAAAAAAATATCAGCATACAGGTCTGGAATGCCATGAGGGAGAGTAAATAATAAAAATTCTTAATTTTTGGATGATCTATTGCTTTAAATTCATGTATATGTACAAAAGAGGCCCAGGAGTGTGTAAGATGCAGCTCATTAAAACTGCTCATATCTGGAGAGCATTATTGATGTGCCAATTAGTAGAGGCAGTATGTCCCATATAATCCACTGGGAATCATCAGCATTATGGAAATGTGTGTGTATGTGTTTGTGTGTGTAGAGGTACTACAGAATATGGGGTGAGATATCACAGCTGCTGGATCAAAAAATGTATTCAATTTTATTTCAGCACTGCTTTTGTACAAAGGAGAAATGCTAAAAATGCAACAAAGCTTAGCTGAAAACAAAATGCACCTTGAAAAAAAAAATGTTACGGAATAAATAAAGCAAATATATCCTAAATGTAGTGCAAACAAATGCCATTGGAAATCAGTGGATTCAATAACTTATAATACCACCTTGTTAAGGTATCATTCAGCAATAGCTGAGTCTAGGTCTGATCTATTCTCCTCTCTAAAGGAACCAAATTATGACCAAGACTCAACTCTGGGAGTATCTGAAAGTTATGGAAATGTCATTTCCAAAATCTACTTCAAACTTTAGTTTTATGTGCAAGCTGACAAGCTCATTGTGACATAAAACTGAAGACTGTTATAACAGAAATCTTTCATTTTCCCCCCTAAATTTTTACAGAGAAAACCTACAGTACACATAGTACCGTTAGACACTAATGATACTTTCAAACATGTCTTTTTACGAGATGGATCTCTCTGAGCTCTTTATGACTTTCATTGACCATTTCCCTGTCTTTAGCAGCCCTTTAAAAGCATTTTAAGGACTTAGAAGTAACCTGTCTGTGGCCATGTTAAAATGTCACATTACAAATCAATCTGGCTGTTTTGCATTAGAATACAGGGCTATCAAGGTCGAAGGAGTGAGATGGTGAACACATGGGCAGATGGGATTATTTCATTGGCAGATGGATTGAGCAGTATTGATTAAGAAAGATTATAGTGGCACTAATCATGCATGTGGACTGTGCAATGAGACCATGACACAGTGACAGACACCACAAATGAAACCCATGCGTCTAATATGAAACAGATCGTGAAACTCAAACTGTGAAATGTTGTTTCAACTCAAATCAATGTTTCATGTCTATTTATTTATTTATTTATTTATTTGAGAAGTAGTCATGTAACAGTCATGCAGGATAACGTACAGTCAGTTGGTCTTTTTTCAGAAAATTATCCCATTCAGGGCTAAGACAAACCAAAGGGGATAAGCAATGACAGTAGAAAAGGTTAGACTACCGCATTTCTGAAATACCATTAAACATACTTGATCTATTACTAGGGATATGCCCAAAGCCGAATACCTTATGCATAAAGGCATGGATAATAACTTTAAAATGGATAATGAATTCAAACAAATAATAGAAAATGCAGTCATTATATGTAGCACAATATTTTTGATAAACAACTACAATTACAACGTAATAACGCAAACGTGCAATAGTAAGTGAATGAGTAAAATCTATGACTGAAACAAGTACATCCTCACGGTCAGTTCTCAGCCATTAGGCTGGTTATTTACAGCAAACCTGCGTACGGCAGTAGTCGTACAGTGAACTGAAAATGAAGACTGTTCGACGACCAAATGAAAATTTTATTTTTTCAAATTAAAGGGGTGGTTAAGTGTTTTTTTTTTCTGGGCTTGATTGTGTTCTTGGGGCACAGTTTAACATTTCTTAATGCTTCGTTTTTTTGAAAACGCTGTATTTTTCATATATTTTACCTTTATTCTACACCTCTGTTTCCACTGTCGGCTCGTTTGACTTCCTGCTTCTATGAAGCCACTCCATCCAAATTACGCAATGTGCTCAGATTGGTTAGCAGGTTGGTAGCTGGACCAGTGTATCGTGATTCGCTGAAGCGTCCGGAAACGACACGCCACTTACCATCCGTTGCATCAGTGAAAATGTAAATAATAGCATCTATACTGCTGTATCAAATTGAGCCCGAATTAGACCCAGATGAAGAGGGTCAAGCTGCAATCGTGGCTTTTAAAGGACGTTTATGAATGGTATTTAATTTAGTATTTGTGTCAAAGTGTTTAGATATGTTGTCACTGCTGTTTGTTAGCTTTCAATATACAGTTTTATCCTGATTAAAGCTTTACTGTAGCCGAATTCATGACTGAGTAGTCGCATTTTTGTAAAGATAGTGTTTAATTTATAGCATGAACAACTGTTTGTCTATGAACAGAGAAGTTTGTTGGCGTTTGTAGAATTTAGCTAACTGGCTAGCAAAGCAAAAACGAGTTGCTCTTTGTATATGTCCTTGACGCAAGCAAAAATAGCAACAGGACTACAGGTTTAAAAGACATGTACAAACAATAAAATATACTTACAGTTTGAAGCCAATAAACAGCAGCTTCTGCTTTTAGAGTGGGAACCGTTTCTTTCAGTAATAGCCTTTTTGCAAAGTTAAAAAAGTGAAATCGCATTTAACGTCCCCTTTAAATTATGAACAATGATGAACTAGAGAAGCTTTTACAGGTTCAGCAAGCTATATTTATGTCATTTATTTTTTCAATAGCTTTCAAAAAAACGCAAATGATGCCTACTGTGTGTTTTCTACTAAAGAACTTTTTCATTTTATTTACCATTTGTTTTAATTAATAAACAATTAACCTTGCACACCTGCAGAAAATAATTTCTCCATTTGATTGATTTAATTAACCCTATCCCCAAGATATTTACAGAAATTTTATGATAAAAAAACTGAAATAATTATAAATAAATTGTACAAAACATATTTGCTATATGTTAACTATGAAGGGAACAGAATTACATTTAAAATGGGCTATTCATATAGTTTGGAGAATGGTTTAATCCACACCCATATACAGTTTTATCCAAATACAAATAATTTTGCCCATTTATACTATAACAAACGTAAGTAAACTACATCAAAGGATATATTTCTGAATAACTTGTGAAGTGTATCTTTTTTTATTTTTTTGGTCTTACTGGCTTGACACACATACATGCATCAACCAGCATATGAATTCACAAAAGACTGTTACTACCTGTGGTTATTTTTTCAGGCCATTTTACAGAAGGTAAAAAGACGCTGTAATCTTTCCCAGCAATGGAACGTGCAATCTAGGAAAATGACTGACCTGGACACCCTGATTCAAGATCAAAATCACGGATAAGCTCTGGTAGTTATTACTTCACCTCAACATATAAAACTAAATCCGTCTGAATAGGCCTAAAGAAGAGCCTATAATTAGAGGTAGCAGAACAAGACCCTTCATCCCAGAATGCATCTGGCTGAGGTGCAGCGAAGAGAGAATTATTTGGATAGCTGTTCAAGAGTGGCAGGGCCTCTCAAATGACTGTGATTCACTCTGGTTAGAGTGTGAGACGAGTATGTGTGTGTGTCCAAGGCACACAAAGAATGATTAGAATAGATGGCTGTGCTGATTAACTTCTACTCTGAGCTTCTTAATTCTACAGAGAGCAACTGATCAGGTAATGATGTATTCTTATTCTGAGTGTGAGAGTGTAGAAGAGAGTATGTGGTAAATATTACATTGTGAGAAACAAGAGTGTATTTAGGGCTTTTCAGACTGTGTTTAACCCCCGAGGAAAGTTTCACCGCTTTTACCCGGGGTTATGAAACTCTGTTCTGGAGTTTTTGCGGTGCTAACCCCACATTGCGGTGACAAACTTGTACAGTGTGAAAAAATGTGGTGTTAGAATGTTACAGCTAGATGCTTATAGCAACAGATAATCAATCGCACACTCATATTTGCCTGCTTTGGACAGTAAGTGAAACGCCGCGCATAGTATATAAACAGTAAATTCAGCATTTGAGAGAAAAAATTACAAATGCTGACACCTCAATTTGAGTGAACAAGAGACTGTTTCATTCTTACATTTACAGTCCTAAATGTCCA
This sequence comes from Chanodichthys erythropterus, assembly GCF_024489055.1. Classification (NCBI taxonomy): domain Eukaryota; kingdom Metazoa; phylum Chordata; class Actinopteri; order Cypriniformes; family Xenocyprididae; genus Chanodichthys; species Chanodichthys erythropterus. The sequence continues at coordinate 20,390,126 of NC_090232.1, forward strand.
TTCAGTATAAACTCGTTAGTATAGTCAGCAATATGAGGATGTGCAATGCTAAAGCTATGTAAATAGGTTGCATGCTGTTTATCCAATCAATGACAACAACACCGCAAATATGAACATTAACAAAGGGTTTAGCAATGTACAATGTGAAACATCAGTTTATGAATACCCAGGTTTAATTGACCCTTCGCAAAGACCCACCCCCCTTAGTTACTGTTGCTTTGTCCGACAAGCCGTGGCGCGGTCACGCCACACGCAGTGAAAAATAAATTGTGGAGCGAAGAGGACACTGACAACACGTCCACAGACAAGACAGAGCAGGTTACTTATGATATTAAACAAAGTCCCAGTTTTCAAATTGTGTAGTTTTTTAAAGAAATTCAAACAATAAAAACCGTTTTGTGGGTCTTTAATGTGTCGTGACAGATTGCTGTAGCGCATTAGCTCAAACGCCTCGTAAAGCGATCATCTATTCCTACTAGTTAATTTAGAGAATCAAATAAACATGAATGAACATGAGAAGGAATGTTGTTTCAAACGCAGAAATTTTTCAAGTTCAAGTCCACCGAGGTTAATCTTCTAACTCCTGACTCCTTTGTCGAACAAAATGGCAGATTCGGCGTTCTGATTGGTTAGATCGCTTGTCAATCAAACTCCTGGCGAAGGGTCAATTGTTAACCCAGGGTAAATTATGAGTAGTGAAACGTGATGCAAGATAACCCAGGATTCTGTTTAGCCGGGGTTTAGAATAAAGCCCTTTTAAGTCCTCATGTTTATTCGAACAATAGTAAAGCTTTAAAAACAAGGTTTATTTTGCATTACTAATACATTATAAACTAACAATTAAAAACAACACTTACTGATCAAGGTTAACGTAAATATTATAAATATATTAATTTATGTTCTTTCATAATACCTCATATATTGTTAATGTTCAGTCAAACCAAAATTTATTCAGACACCTTGAACATTTCATTCATTAATAGTTTATTCACTATAGTTTAAAAAAAATGGTAATTTATATTATATATATATATATATATATATATATATATATATATATATATATATATATATATATATATATATATATATGTGGTACGGGAGTCTCTGTCAGTGTTATTTTAGTATTATGTATATTCTATTATTGTTTTTATTTATATTTTGAATTTGTTTTTATTTTTATATTTTCAGTTTTCACTTTCATTTGTTTTATTCTAATATTCATTTTTATTTAATCTAATTTAATTAATTTAATTTAATTTTAATCATCACGATATCATAAACAAGATCTCAGAGTTAAACTGTAAGGAAAAAAAAAACTTAATTATGTCAGATAACACTTAAGCAAAACATGGTCAGGTCAAAGTGTCTGAATAACGTTTGGTTCCAATTTTTTATACATTTTACTGGTAGTCCACTGTATGAAGAATGTTCGGGTATAATATGTAACAGTTTACTTTATTTTGCTATACTTAGTTCCATAAATGAATTATAGTGTCCTGCACCCACTAGTAAAAATATATCAAAAATATCTGAATAATTTTTGGTTTGACTGTATACCTTGAAATTTTAAAAATATATTAGCATATGTAGAAATTAACATTAATCTAAAGGAATAAATGCTGCAAAAACATTGTTCATATTTAGTTTATGATCTAATAGATTAATTATATTCTTAATGAACTAAACCTTTACACAAACAGTCAATTGAACACTGAGGTCTACAAGCTGATTAAAAATAATGATAATAATAATAATAATAATAATACATAAATAGTCAAATAAATGAATAAATAAATAACATAAAAAATACTTAAATAAACATCAGAAAGTGCACTTTTTAAGGACTAAATATTCACTTTCTCACGAATATGATCCCAATAATTCCAGTTTATAACTAGATTCTGTATGGGATCAAACTGCTGCTAAAATGTTTCAGTTCCACCTCTGCTCATGAAAATGAATTTTCCTTTAAAGTTCAGTTACTGTATTTGATCAGTAATCAATAAGGCACATATACAATAAAAACTGCTGCTGTACTTTAATGACCTTTCCTGTTTCCAGTGGAATGCATCATAACCCTAGAAAAGACCAAGCCAATGTCATTCATGAGTATATCATTCTCTGCCTATTACGGCTGGGGTACATGTAAGGTGACCCTGAGAATCCCCAGAAGTTTAACAGGACAGAGTCATATGAAGCAGCAGTAAATTAAGATGCTCTGCTGTTGGTGTGAATGTTGATATCTAGGGTCAGTGATTTCCTTGATGGATGTCCTAAACTTGTCGTCCTTGTCGAGGTTGGTTTGAAATGCAGACGGGGTGAGAGTGATTGTGTGTGTATGTGTGAGAGAGAGGCCAATGAGTTGCACCCATGCTGAAAATTAATTTCTCCATTTATTCACAGGGCATGCTTGAGTGAATGACTGTGAAGGAGAAATCCAAGGCTAAGGTGCATTTCTTCCTATCCCACAACAAACAAACGTGCTCACATGCACATCAACAGGCTGGTCTTTCAAACAGGAGAAGAGAAAAACTTCTAGAGTCCTGTAAAGTGCGTGAGTGTGTCAGCAGCAGTGGATCACAGTATTTCACAGCCTTCGCTCTACTCCCAACATTACATCACAAAAGAGGAGGAATCATCATGACAACACAAGCAGATACTGTGCAGACACATGCACTCTATAACACTATCAGAAGATAAAATGGTAAAGGAAACAAACAGTGTGAAGTGGAGGGCAGATTTTTACACTATTGAAACACTAAAATTAGTCCATCTTGAGTTTCCTTGTGATGGAGTGGTACGGGAGTCTCTGTCAGTGTTATTTTAGTATTATGTATATTCTATTATTGTTTTTATTTATATTTTGAATTCGTTTTTATTTTTATATTTTCAGTTTTCATTTTCATTTGTTTTATTCTAATATTCATTTTAATTTATTTTAAAGTTTTTTTGTTATATTCTTTTGCCATTTTTATAAATTTTTCTATTTAATAGTGAAATTTGTTAAACATTTTTTTTTTTTTTTTATATTTTAAAACTAAAAGTGTGTTTTGGTCTACTTCCTTCCACCATGGTTTCAAATCTCAAGTTGATAGTTTGACCAAGGCTCCGTTACTAATTCTAAAACGTCACTTAAGAACGAACTAGTAACGAAGGAATGTTGAGTACCTCCATTGAAACTCATTGTTTTTTGTACAGTATTATTGAGTGAGAGAGAGAGAGAGAGAGAGAGAGAGAGAGAGAGAGAGAGAGAGAGAGATTGCCTTTGTCAATGTCTTTGGTCGATGTCCATAATATTATATCCATTTTAAAAATCCGTTTTAATGTCTGCTGAGGAAAGCATTCTTTGTATTGGTCTTTTTTTACAGTTTAGGGAATTTTCCATAAACAGCGCTAAAACAACGTCCTTTGTTTACAAAAGTCCCTTTCAATTTAAAAGTCTCCTGCGACTGACTCATTCACTAAAAGTTTCCTGTCTCTAATGGCGTATTAATGTAACTTTCACTTAATCCATATTACTCACTAATGGACCCTTTCTCAATACCAAATACAACATTTATTGAACACCAATATTTATATAAGCAAAAATAGCTATTATAAATTACAACAGGAAATACTACAATTCAGTCAAATGTACAAAAGCATTGCTCTACAGGATGCAAGTTAAATATAGCCTTAATATTAAATGATTCAATTTAAACATAGTCGGATTCGATTTGCTCAGGAACAAGTAATAGATCAGTAAGACCAAAGATTGCCCATTTTTATGCACCCAAAACGAATTATATCTCATGTTTAACCATTATAAGAGCCAGCGGCAAATCGCCGAAGCAATGGCCGAGATGAAGCTGTTCTTGGCGGGTACATGAGCACTGAACGGCCACTGACGGCCTGGAGCTCACATGTCTGAAAACATCTAAATAAATTGTAAAATAGGTGCTATTTTATTAAATATGAGTCATACATTTCAGGTATAAACAACTATTTATATTCTCGCCTAAAAAAAGTCCATAAAAGTTTTTGTGCCAGTTTTCATAAACTACTTATTTTTGAAAATACTAAAAAAAAAGATAACTCATTGGGGGAAAAACAATGAGTATTACTTATTTGCTTTCTAAATAAATAAACAAATAAATAAGACCTTTATACATTCAAAATATTGACAAAATAAAATACACAGACGAAACTGCCGCAACACATCATGTCAAGACCAATCCAAGCCTGGTTGTTCACCACTATGGTTGGTAGTTGGTAGGCAAATTACACCACCACTGTGGAAAAAAATACCCACATTTGTTTGGTGGCATCATTTTCCCACCCTGTCAGTACTGACAGTTAAGGTACAGTAGCCACATCAGCACTAGCGATGACAGCATGACTGTGACCTGAGATGCATTAGGACATAGCTGTAGATGTGTTTGAACAGAAAAGAATGCGTGAGGAGATGAGAGGAGAATGCAAACACTGATGACCTCTGACACGGCAGACGTCTGTGGTCTTCACATGGAGACATGCAGCCTGAGGACTGGCTGTGGGAAACGCAGGAGTTTCGTGACGAAGTTCGCTATAAGACATGACACAGACTCATCCTCTCAGTTTAGATAATGTCTGCTGCTACACATGTTCAGCCCTTGTAATGAAACTTAAATCAAAGGCAGAAACAAACCTCAAGCTCAAGTCAAAGATGATCATGTGATCTCACCATTAGAATATTATGTTGACCTTCAGTTCCCACACAAGGCAACAACACTTAATGGACTCACCCAAAATCCCAGAACACTTTAGTAAGTGCAAAAAGCTGTCATCATATAAATCTGACAAACTTCAGGACGCTGCGTTCACGGGTGTATGTAGGTCTTGTGTGTGTTTTTGCTCAACTTAAAATGACACTTGTCTCTCAGCAAAGTGTGAGCTTGATTTAATGCCGATTCAGTTATCGGTCCCAGCTGTACAGCCAACATGCACTAAAAAAATGATGTAGGACTTACTTTAAACTATTTTCACTAAATTGCTAGTAAAATTTTACAAATAATTACAAAGAAACAAGCAAGTAACACTATGAATTAAATATGGAATTTTGAAGTAGAAAAAACTGAAATAGTATTTTCTTGTGAAACATACTCCAATACTGACACCTTTGCTCATTTACAACTTCCAAAATCATTTTTATAGTGTAGACTTCAACAATCTAACACCATCCAAAAAAAAGCTTGTGCTTTAAAAGATTTGACTGTTCATTCCAAGAATGTTCTAACACAATACTACACATACTGCCATCCAAATATAGCAAACACAAATACTTGACTATGTGACACAGTAGCTCTGTTCCAAAACCTATTGAGCTGCCAACACCTGCATCATCCCAACTGTAAGGGAAACTCATGTGACTGATGTGGACATTCTAAACAGGCAGCAACTCTGCATGCCACACAACTAGCATGTAAGACTCCACCCTAATTTATTTCAATGCAGTTTGATGTTAGCATGTTGCTAAGCTAACAGTATAATACTCTAATATGCCTACAAATTCATAGCACATTATATATATATATATATATATTTTTTTTTTCTCGATATCATTAACAATTTTTTTTTTGTTGCTACTTTTTAGTCTTGAATGAAAGATTATTTTTATTAAGTTTATTTATAACAAAATTTCTCTCTTGCATTTCTTATATTCACATTTCTCTTGCCTTGTCTGCCATCTTGGATGTTATTCTACTGAGTATAAAGGGACTGCCTTCTTGAGAAGGATAGTGTATATGCCACACTGCCTTAAAATTTGGGTAAAATGAGGTTAAGGCTCTACGATATAAAAGGTAAAAAGATCTAAAAAGGCAAAACGATTCAAAAATATTTTTACTATGATACTGTACCTTAAGTTTTCAATTAAATTACATCACCAAATCATTGTTAATGTACATAATGACTTCACCCTAGGCTGGAAAATTTTGCATTTTTCAGTAATATGTTAGTATTTTGTGGCTTAAATATAGTCTATGATTCATATAGTGAAATATATAGATTACAATTTTTCTTTCCATTTGCACTTTTTTTTTTTTTCTTCCAGACACCAAACTTCAAACTTCAAACTCAACACCAATTTGTTAATCCTTAAAGTGAACTTTTTTTCTGTTTGGCGCCTTGAACTTGACAATGCAAATACAGAACGATACGTTGAGATGTCCTGCGTTGAATTGTGGCTAGATGGCTTGGCTACAATTTATCATACAGTCTGGCACGAAACACTGTATGCATTGCACAATCAGTCATTACATTATCCCTTACCCTGGATAGCAGGCTTTAAAATCTGTCCACAGGCAGCTCAAAATGTTCTGGAATAGAGCAAGTGACTTCTCATTGCTACATTGCTGTTGTGTTCCTTTTGCTTTGGAAGCCAAACCCTTCTGTATTAGATAAATCTCTAGTCTAAGATAGAGATGAACGAGCATTTTAATTATCAAACAGGATCTATTTTCATATTTTAAGTAAGATGACAGAAATATTAAGCTGTAACCAAGAGGAGCAGACCTGGTTGTACCACAGCATCATGTCCTGGTTTTGGTGCATGTCAAAGTCTTTTCATCACTCAGCCAATTTCCTACAATCAGCAAATACACCCTGACATATGTAAAAGCAAACAGACACACACACACACACACACACACACACACACACTTGCATGCATATACAAGCTCTATGATTCTTTCAAACAGACCCCTGTCACTGTGCCACCCTCTTTCAGATCATTTGGACATTTCCTTTTTATCTGATGGGTACACATCCTCTCTGTGGATGTGTCATTTGCATTAGTGTCTATGTGCTCTGTATAATATGATTTGACCCTGATGGTGTGGATATGAATATTAACTGGGAACTATTACTATAATGTAAACTTTATGTTTGCAGACTTCATATCAGTTCAATTACCAACTAGTTGCTCTAATTTATAATGTATAGTCTGCTGCAATAAATGAACAACAATCAATTAACAGTGACAAAAAGTAAAATAAGAAGCTAAAAACTTGGACAGAAGCATGTATTTGCTTCCTGTGTTTGCAGCAGTAATACACTATGTACTATATGGCAACTGTTTTTCATACTACATAATCTTCTAATAATGGTGAAGCTTAAAATTACTGTTTTTAAAAATGACAGAATGCATTTCCCACACTGGTTTGTGATAAAACATGAAGCATCTTAAATAAAAACTATGTCAATTGATTCTGTAATTTACCAACTAACAAAAGTCATTTTTAGCCTTGGAGTGGTTACTACTGTGATATGAGTATAGTCAGAAGGTACAAAACATGCAGTTTCTGCAGTTTACCCAAATATGCGCTGTAATAAGACCAGCATGGTACTTTTCCAGTAAAAGACCATGTCTGTAAATTAGCTGATGCAACACTGAACAGTTATATCCAACATAACACAAATATTAACACCTTTCTCTCACTCTATTGCCACTTACAGTACATCAACCTCAATGTCAACACTTGATAAGGAAGCAGTAGTATGTTAGGTAGCATCACTAACCACTGCTGTCCTCTTATAATGCTTGAGGATCTTTTTGAGGTTTATGGAGAGCAACCTGGTCCAAGGTCAACGCACAGTTAAATCTACAAACACCTTCCATTGCTGCGGTTATATCTGGGTGAATATGTGATGAAGGATAAGTCATGTATTGTGGAATGTTCTTTAGTATGACAGTGGCCAGAGCTGACTTGTTATCTGGTGGGTAGGATCAAGTTCTTAACCTCTCCCTCGACCCTGTGGTTAAAAACAACAATCGCTGCTGATGTGAGTGTAGTGTGACATCAGAAAGGGAGGGAAGGCTATGATGAGAGAGGGAGAGGAAATGTTTTTATTTCAGCAGGGGTCTGTTTAAAATACCCATTTAATCCAACACACATCCTTAAACGTATGTATTTACAATGCTCATGAATCCTGCCCACTGTGAGCACCGTTTAGCACAACAGGACTCTGGGAGAAGACCAAGGATGGTGTAGTGTTTAAGAACAGCTTGAAGAGAATAGGGGGGAACTGCATCATTTGGGAAACTTTCTTGAAAACTAATAATATTTTATTATTTCTCTTTGGTGCTACACATTGCAGCTTCAAAGGTGCACTCAGTGTTTTGAGTTTATGTTATGCTGGGCAATATGGTACTAGTCTTGGGTCTATACTGACACCAAGTGATATTGATTCAGCATCACGCAAAAGTAGAAAAACAGTTTTCAGACATTGATGTAATTTTAGAAATGAGCTACAGTATTATCAGCCTGTCAAAATGTATTAATTCTGTGAGCAAGATTGTCCAACAACATGGAAGTTTACCAAGTTGAAGTGAGTAGTGTTCAAATGGTCATGTGATGTTAACATGCTGACCTCCTCAATGTAAAACTAGAAACGACTACTCAGCAGTGCCATATAAATGCTACTGAATCTAGAGCATAAAATATACAGTACGACCAATGTAGTACAATTCTAGAATGAATAATTTTTTTTGACCTGAAGCTTTTTAGTGAAACAAAAACACATAGCACTACCAGTGTAGTCTGATTGCTGAACAAATGGCTCTTATGAGCTGATTCTTTTTTGTAGTAAATCAAAGGCATACAACAAGATTGCCATGTTGTGTGGGTAGTTGTAGCGAAATGCACAGAGATCAGGATTCAAAGAGCAAACGGTCTTTAATAAATAAATCCAACTAGCACAGGAAAGCTCAAGGAACAGGTAGCATATCCACTGGACAAAGAACTAAGGAGAACTCAGGGTTTACATAACAGGGATCTAATTGGAAAAAAACAGAAACAGGTGTGGGATAATTAACTAATGATCATTAAAATTAAACCAAAATAGAGCATAACCGTTACAAAGAACCATAAAGTCTGATTTCTTAAATGACTCTTATTAGCAGATTCTTTTTTTTTTTCTTTTTTTTTTTTTTAAATCAAAAGGCATACAACAAGACCAGTGTAGTTTTTGTAGTCTTTTTAGTGAATCAAAAGCATACACCACGTCCAGTGTAGTCTAAAGTTAAAAACTCTAATTTTAAAATGCAAACATTATTTTGTTGAGTTCTGTTGACGTAATGGTGTTGATCATTAGATTAACTTAATATTGTGTGTAATTTAATCTCAAATTTTGAAAACTTTGAAACTGTGCAGTGGATTTCTAGTTCTTAGCATGCATAGCAAATGACAATAAGGAGAATAAATGTAGAAATTAAATGTTTAATTTGCGTTTTTAGTGAAGGGAATGACCTTGTAGTGTTTAATGCTGTTATGTTTGGCATTTAAAAGATTTTCTGGTATGTTGAAGTTTTCGTGGTTACCATTGTGCTGAAGAGTAGACGACATGAACATAAACACTACACTGACTATATAGCAATGACATGCCAGTGACAAATAATATCTTATTGTTCATTAAATTTACAGGCTAAATACGTTACATTTAGCCTGTGCTATACTAGCTGTGGATTTTAATCCAAAATTTAATTTTAATCCAAATAGATGAGATTAATTGGTTCCAGGGCTACAACTCAAGTAATTTGAGCAACTTATTATTTTTTATTTTTTTTGAGTAATCAACTTAAAAAATTGAGTTTATGCTACAAATCTTTAAGTTCCTCTAACTCAATGTAGTTTGTTGTTTGAACATAATTTAATTCAAAGTTGTCATAACAAAAGAAAAATAATTCAAACTGTTTTTTGCTTGAGCCAACACATTATTTTGCATTATGTTTGTAACATTTTTAAATGTTTTGCTCTTTTGAGGATACATGGGTGGTCACAATATGTACCGATGGTGAGTGCAGTTATTTCTGCAAGCATGCATTTAGCGTGACTGGTGCAGATTGCAGTTTAATTAGCTGTTAATCATCTATACAACATAAATGACCATGTGTGTGCATCATGCTGTTTTCTGGCCATTAGTGACAGATGAGCTAAAGAGTGTAGCAGGCCATTAGCTCTCTGCTGCATGTGTCTGTCTCTGACTGAGTCTGCGCCCTCATTACAAATGTAGCCCATTGTAGCAGAGTAGAACAGCTGACATCCCCTAATGCCAGCTATAAGTCATCAGCGGTGCTCATGCCCACTTTACACACACGCACACAGGAGCACACACACACACGCACGCACGCACGCACGCACACACACACACACACACACACACACACACACACACACACACACACACACACACACACATAAGAGAGGAGCTCATGTTAATGAGAGGTTTCTGGGATGAGTGTAAAATAACTGCTGACAGAGAGGGCATGTTTAAGAGATCAGAGCATTTTTGGATTATGAAAAGATCAACTGAAAAATCTAATTACTGGAAAAGAGGATTAAACCTGTGACTGTACTTGCAGTGTCTGCTGAGCTTCACTAACAAGATTCAACAACATTTTAGATACCACAGCAGAGCACATGGAATCTTGTGACTCCCTCTGTTCAATTATTCTTTCTCACAAATTGACTTTGCAAGTATCACAAGCATAAACACATCTGACATATGTAGACTGATACAAAGAGTTGCTCGCAAATATTTACATATGGCGCTTGGTCAGAATTTATTCTCATGAGCACAAAACTCCTTAAAACTGCCACTGCACTATCAACAATACTTATTACTTTTATAATTTATACTATTATCACATTGCCAACAATGATTTAATGGCTTAACTATTATTATAAAATGTGGATAAAATTAATAATGAAGAATGAGTAGATAAAACTTTGAAAGGGAGAGTTAACACAAAATTCTGTCATCTTTTACTCACCTTTTACTCATCTTTTATTCATCTTCGGAACAGAAATAAAGATATCTAGTATCGGTGCTAGTATACTAGTATCAGTATCGGGCCTGATATCAAGCTCATGTACTTGTACTCGTACTTGGAAAAATACCCTCGATACCAAAGACTGATACCTCACCTGACGTAACTGACAGAATTTCCCGTGCACAGAAACACCGGCGGCGGCGGCAGCAGCAGCAGCAGAAACAATGTCAGCCTCAGAGGTGTGGAAATACTTCCAAATTAATGATGACAACACACACATTGCAAACTGCATGCTTTCAATCACAATTCGTTATCGATTAGGCGGGATAGGCAGAATCGCACTGAATGACAGACCAGAAGTGCTCTCTCTCTTTCTTGCGTGCGACCCAGTTCTCTCAGACAGCACGTGATCAGTTCTCCTCGTGCCTAAATGGTCGAATTCACACATAGTTGTCAAAATGTCCATCGTGTGGAGTATCTCATGTAAACACAGTCGGTTATGGCTTAAGTGGACGTAACCATTTGGGTGAAAACAGGATATGTGTCAGTATACATGGATTCGGTCTTACAGGGACCGTAGCCTATTTTTGTCATTAATGTTAATAAAACAACAAAATATGTTAAATGTATACATGGTAAATAAACCTACTGTATCTGAAAAACAAGTTTATTTCATTTTTTAATATAGTATTTGTTGTATTGTTTGTAATTTGTTTGCAAAATTTCTTTTGATATAACAACACTTATATATATATATATATATATATATATATATATATATATATATATACACTGAAATATTTGTTTTTTAAGTTTGTGACAAGCACATAAAAATTATAAATTTTTTCATTAGAGTAATAATAAAGAAGCTGTCCTACATTCATTAGTCTCACTGTGTTGTGCTTGGAAAACTGCAATATCACCAAAAAAAAAAAAGAGAGAGAGAGAGAAAGAGAGAAATTAATAAATGTATAGGCATCGTTATCGGTATCGGCAATAACTAGAAAAAAAAAAAAGTATCAGTACTCGGTCCTTAAAAAATGGTATCGGTACATCCCTACTTTTAATATTTGTTCATTATTTTTGTCCATCCATTGAAAGTACAAAAAGACACCATTAAAAGTAATTCATATGAATCATGGTTTTCATGTGTCACGTAAGCACTGTAGAGCTTATGTGTTTACTATATTTGATGTGCTCTACTTATGTGTGTTGCTCATTGTTTATATATGAATAAAACCCTAAATTAAGTCTTTTCAACGCATAAAGTGATGTGTCACTTCAGCCCACTTTGATTATACCACTTGATTAATATGGATGTACTTTGGTTTTGGCTGTGTGAAGTTATATAATATCAATATGACACGGATTTACTAGCTGGTGGGAGTTATACCCTACAATATTATGCATGTGTGTTTAATACAGTACCATTCAAAAGTTTGGGGTCAGTAAGATTTTTAAAATGTTTTGAAATAAGTCTAATATGTTCTTAAGTGTTTACTTGATCAAAAGTATTGTAAATATTGTAATAATTTGAAATATTGTTTCAATTTAGAATAACACTTTTTAAAATTCTAATTTATTTTAAAATGTAGTTTATTCTTGTGAGAGCAAAGCTGAAGGATCTCATGTCACCATTAATGTAGACTTATTAAAGGCTACGAGCTGCCCATGCATTTAGTTTAGATTGTGTCAGAACATTTGACGCACTGTACAGAAGCACCGCCATGAAATTAATTGGCAGGCAGAGTCTGTGATATAAGGCCAATTAATACAGCACTGGTGTTGCTCACAACAGTACAATTATTGTCCTATAGCACATTCACACATCAAAGAGCATCTGATAGTGATCAAACAGCTAAAGTCTGTGCAACCCTACACACAGACTTACTGAAAGTGTGTGCATGTCAGAACAGTGACATTGGATGAGGGTGAGGGTGAGGGTGTGGGTGTGTGGGTGTGTGGGTGTGGGTGTGGGTGTGGGTGTGGGTGTGGGTGTGAGTGTGTGTGTGTGTGTGTGTGTGTGTGTGTGTGTGTGTGTGTGTGTGTGTGTGTGTGTGTGTGTGTGTGTGTGTGTGTGTGTGTGTGTGTGTGTGTGTGTGTGTGTGTTTGTAAGACACCGAAAGAGATGATTAATGAAAGTGTCAGGCCGAAATCAGAGTTGTAATTATCAGCATAAAACAGGTCACAGGACTTTCAATGGATGGAAATAAAATGATAAGAGCATATTGAAAATATATTCATGTGTGTTAAGCATTACAAACAACATGAAAGTGAGTAAATGATCTCAGAATTTTCATATTTTGGTGAATTAACACTTTAAATGTATCTGTTTGGAAAGTGAAAAAACTTTGGATCAACAAAAAGAAAAGCTCAAGTTTTTGAATAATTTTAGAACACTAATAATGAACTTTGCTTGCCAAGTTCATGTAATATAATATGTTATAGTGGTCACTGTACAGCACTGTAGGTTAACAGGCATGGTCTTTCCATTACATGCTTGTCCATTTACTTCACTTAATTCCTGCTGTCCAGATCAATAGTAAATCTTCACACTCGACCAAGACAATCGATCCGTGTTGTGTCTCTCTGTGTTGCTCTATACATTGAGCTTAATTGGGTATTAGTAGAAGTGAGCCTTTGTAATGATCTGAGATCAGTTTTATAAACCCTGTTATATAGGAAAGTAAGGCAATGGAAGCTGATTAGAGATGCATCAGCTGCATCCCCTATCATTTTCATATTGTAAGGCACAGTGTATAATGGGAATTCATAGGGTAATAGTTAGTGCGGGAGAAGAGTGAG